>NC_046656.1:19790403-20090403 GCF_900324485.2 Mastacembelus armatus
TCTGAGCAGCTTAAGGTGCTGATGAAGACCATAAATACAACAGAAACCCTGGGAAGTAGTGAGTAAGTGGATCTTTTGCTAACCAAGCCCAAAATATTTAAAGTATTTTAGAGTATTTTGAAATTTATTCAGTCAAAGTTAAACATAAATTCAAATTTGGTGTTGTCCCTTAAAGAGCCGCCGTCCTTCCAGGGCTAATTTTAATGTTCAGCCGTAACCAGCGAGGACTCCTGCAGACAGCAGCTGGTGCTGGTAATGAGTGTGACCCACTACACTGAACCTCATCTTCTTGCCGTCTCTCATTCGACTTCCTCTCCTATCTCTCCCTGTCTTATTACTTTTTTAATATCAGGAGCTATGGATTCCTACAGTAGATATTGGCGAACAGAGACAAAGCAGCGGTCGATATTAAATTAATGCCTCACCAGGCCGGTCTCGTAGGAATAAATTAATCTTGGACAGGATGAGAAATAAAGTGGTGGTTGGAAACAGAACAGAAAATACAACCACTGGCAAAATTATCTCCTAATCTCGATCTGTCACTATTTTAACATAAACAAGTGATAGTTAACCATAGAACAATTATACTGAGACCTCACAATGCAAATGTCTATATATATATATATAGACATTTTTGAGTACAATGAATGCTCAGTCGTTTCCTCTTTCGTATTATGTATTTTTCAGTTTGAATACCAAAATGAAAGCTGAGTTTCAGTTTGCTGATTCTAAATACAAAACCCTTTTTATATGTATTATAGTATTAGTGATTTTAGCCACACACTGTTGACCCTTAATCAACAAAACTTTACACTAACTGCAAATACTGCACAATAAATACTGGAAGAAGTACTCAGAGCCCTTTACTTAAGTAAGATAAGCAGTACAAAAGTGTGCAAGTACTCCAAAACAAAGAGAGTGAGTAAGTTTTATCAGCTAAATGTACTTAAAGTATCAAAGTAAAAGTACTCCTTTTGCAGTAAACTGGTTCCTGATAGTGTTTTACTGTTGTAGCTGTTGTTTCTGGATAAATATTCAGAAATATAGGGGATGGGGATGAACTGTCATTTAAAAAGCAGTTCCAGCTGTGACACAGATGTGATGCAGTAAAAATACAATATGACATGTGGCTGCATGAAGTGCAAATACTCCAGTAACATCCAAGTACCTCAAATTTGTACTTAAGTACCCTGCTCTAATTATGCTCCTCCACTATGAGCATATATAATATATAACAGAAATCCTCTTTTTCTACACCTGAACAAGGAAAAAAAAACAAAAAAAAACAACCTGCAGATGATATTTAAACTTCATCTGGTGGATATTTCATTTATTTGTTAGAGCGGAAGTAGATACACAAATAAAAACCTCCGTCACTTCATCACAGCACTCTAATTAGCTGTTGGATCCCTGTTTTGAATTGCACATCGCACTCCAGATGTTTTGGAGCCATCACCATCACTGTAGTTTGTTTTTCCTGTTTCAGCTGTTAGCGGTAAAAATGTATTCCTGCGACTGTGGAGGAAAATGGCTTTGTAAACAAATCATAATGAACACAGAGAGGGAGACAAACAGAGCTGCAAATGAGAAAAATAATAAAGAGTGTGGGAGGGCTATTAAAGCTGGTAATACAGTACTGTACTCTATTTAAAACGAAGAAACATGCAAATTTAATCATCGCATTTCGAACGGGCTGTGTAAATATGTGTAAATATTTAACCAACAATGAATATTCAGATCACTCCTGTTTTCTGTCTCTCCTGAAGATGTGAAGGTGTGAGGAGCACACGTTCAGCCAAGTGCCCTCTTCCAACACTCTGCCAAGATTCTGTGTTCACTAAAAACCAGACATGCAGCAGCTCAAACCAGGATCAGATCTGTTGATGCGAAATGTTCATTTAGGAAGTAGCAAGAGCAGAGAAGATAGTGTTTAATGAGACCTCTCCATCAACAGCCCAAGTCTAATTACTGTGCACAGAGATATGGGAACATAAGGACTGGATGAAAAACAGATAAAGTAGATTAATTATAAAATGTTTGCTATTTACAGATATACTTTTAAATCAAATGCAGACTGTTATTAGTGTTATTATAATAAAAGAAGAAAGTAACGTGCAGCAAATTAAAGAGGAGCTGGAAAGTCTGATATGTGTCCACTTCTATGCAGAGAATCTGCTCTAATCACGTTTATCCAGAACATTTAACTAGTCCAGGACTAAACCTAAACTACAGAACCAGCTGACAACACTGCACAGTTCAAAAATCCGGCACACAGGCATTTGAAATGTATTTGTGTTATTTTACCCAGAAATATCAAATATCTCTATAAACCTCTGGTCAAACTCTTGTTTCTCAGTCTTGTCTTTGTCTGGTTTGTTTTCACTGTTGTTGAACTTGTGTTCAACACTAAAAAGCCAATATTTGTGTTTAAGTGCAGTGTAGCTGCAGACGCAGTATCTTTCATTTAATCAGCTAAACTCTGCTGACAGATACTTGTTTTATTGGTTTTACAGAGTGTTCGGAGGAATAAAAGCCTGTGACAGGTGCTGATGCAGGTTTAATGACTGACACACACACGCACACGCACGCACACATGCACGTCTACTGAAAGTCAATCGATTCTGGAAAACAAGACACACGTGAAGAGAAGAATCGTTTCACTCGAGGCCTGATGTACTGGGGCTTGGATAATGATGCCTGACCACTCTGAGTAGGGACTCTGTGTGTGTGTGTGTGTGTGTGTGTGTGTGTGTGTGTGTGTGTGTCCACCAGTACATAGACACTACCTGTGCAGACGTCCTTGTAGGTGGGGTTAGGGGTGTATCCTCCACAGTAGCCGACTTGGGTGGAATAAACTCCCTTTTGTGTCCAGAACTTCCTCTCTGCTCCCCAGAAACAGCCCATTCCTTCCAGAAAGAAAAACAACACCACGATAAAGAGTCTTTAACAACCACGACATGACGGAACAGGCCTACACACACTCTGCACCACAGTTGTGTGAGTATTTAATGAGCTTCTTCTGGAAGAATAGCACAGAAGGCTTAAGATGCGGTCAGACTGGGATGTGCAAAAACTGAGACGCAGCTTCGCTTGGACTAAACTTATACACTGTGACTTCATAAAGCTGAAATGAGCAGCAGGCTGGTGGCCAAGAGTAACGAGTGCTGTTATTTCTCTGTGCTTTTCTGAAAGTACTTAATATCTGAGCATATGGAAGTTATTCCTAAGAGTGATGGTATAAAGAATACACAGAGCACTGGCTGAGTTATGCACCATGATATAAATTTATCTACTCTCTTTGAAGCAGCACAGAATGCATTTCAACATCACATCAATTTAAGCGAACCAAGGGCATCACTGCTCGTTAAATACAGCTGATAACTTAATACACTCTCCAGGTTACTCACATCTCCATCCTAATGTAGCTTTAGACCATCTCTGAACCCTGCACAGAGACTCAGCTGCTTAGCCACACAGTTTATCTATAATAAATGTTTGCTTTAGAGAACACCATCTGATAAGGCGGCTCTATCATCAATCCATTAGCTACCACTTGGTTCCTGCTATCCAGGGTCCGTCGGGTCCATCCTTGGACAGATTAGCGGCCTATTCACACCAACCCACCTAACATGCATGTGGAGTAGCCAGGGAAACTAATTACGCACCATCATGTCTTATCGTTCATATCCAGTACTCACAATACTCCTCAGTACACGTTGTACTCCACACTGACACAAGTCAAACTGTCAAACACGTACTTTAACTCACCAAATACGACCATTTGTGTCTCCTGTGGAAAAGGTGGGACAGT
The DNA here is from genome assembly GCF_900324485.2 of Mastacembelus armatus. Lineage (NCBI taxonomy): Eukaryota > Metazoa > Chordata > Actinopteri > Synbranchiformes > Mastacembelidae > Mastacembelus > Mastacembelus armatus. Next base: position 19,794,215 of record NC_046656.1, read on the forward strand.
CCTGTTTCCGTTCACGTCGTGTTTGGCTGCATGAGAAAGTGAAATGACAGCAGTTATAAATATTAAGGTAAGATAATAAATAAACTTAAATAATGTGTCTGTAAAAGCAAATTCCAATATATCAGCTGTGCTTTTATTGGCCATTACAGGGAAGGACAGAGACAATATTTATTTTCTTAATATCTGTGATGTGATCAACCTGTGAAGGTTTGTTCATTCAATTCTTACACGTTTATTGTGTAGTTCTGACTGACTGACTGACTTTCTATTGCGTCTATAAATGTAAATTGCATAAAAGTTCAGTGTTCACCGAACTGGTTTATACTGTTATAAAAGATTATGCAACGAGCACTAAGACCATTCAGGACCCAGACACCATCTCCATACTAAATGGCTAAAGGTCTCTGAGGTCACAGAGGTTTGATTTCTAACAGCTGATAAATCACACTAAGTTTATTGATCATCAGGAGGGAAAATTGCTCCCCCTATTGCATATACAGTGTTGGTGTTTTAAATAGAGCTGTACCCAAAAAACAGAAAACGAATACTATATTTACCACACACACTCTCACACACACACACACACACACACACACACACACACGCTGACCCACTTAAACAGTGGTGAGCAGCTCTGTGTAATTTCGTAGCAGCTGCATTCACTCCAATCAGCACAGAGCCAGAGGTGTATGAGGACCCATTTGAGTCCACCCAGCCACCTGGCTGAGCTAACACGCATTAGCATGCTGGAGGCTGTGTGTGTGTGTGTGTGTGTGTGTGTGGGGTACGTGCATGAAGAAAGGGGGAAGGGCGTAGGGAGGGGGATCCAGATGTTGGGTTTATTCCCCAGTCTCCTCTGCCCAATCGCGTTTATTTTAATCCATCTCCCTCCCCCACAGCATTGTACAGCATGCCATCTGCACGCACGCACACACACACACACACACAATCTTCATGCATGGTTGCATAATTGTCATGAGGAGCAGCATGCCTACAGACAAAAGCAGCCGGATGCATGGTGCCATCCAATCAGCAGCACACACACAAACCTCAAAAATTATTTATCATCAGTTTGAATTTTACATTAAATACACACAGAACTATGATTATTTCAACATAATACACACACGCACGAAACACACACATAAACCGAGTCGTCCTGGTTTATCTGATTACATGAGCAGCCTTTCATCCCACTGCAGCCCAGCAGCTCGACTGCTGACAGACCAACATCCTCACTCTCATCTTCCTCTACGTTCTGAGGGAGGAAGGTTCGGAGCGCTGCAGCAATTTCCTTCCCTGATTAGATGCTGAGGTGGAAACGAGAGCAGCTCCTTTACATCCCTGTTAATTTGACTTTTAACCACACAGTAGTACTATAGCTAGTACTACAGTACTAGTAGACAGTTAGTACTGCCAGAAAGAACGCAGTACCAGCTGTGGATCCACACTAAACTATGAAATGCTAAACTTAATGAAATATGAAATTAACCTTATACGGACAATGAAGTGTCCTGGGCAAAAATAATAAAACACCATAATAGTAATAAGATGCATAAATTACAATAAATAGGACACATAATTGAATCTTAAGAGCAATATTATAGAAATATTACCCATATTAGGACATTTATCCAGTAGTTCCTCTTTATATTTAGTGTTTAAATCTTTTTTTTTTTTACACATTTTTATTTTAAAGTGTGTGTTTTAATGCTGTGTGTAAAACTAACTTCCATTGCCTGTGATGGACAATGATGCCACAGTGTCTTTCATCCAAACCTGACTGGTTGTCCATGACATTAGTGCGATGGTATAAATTTTCACGTTGACCCTTTCGTCACGTTGCCAGTTGCTTGATGTAAATAAAACATTTTAAGCTTGAAAGCTGAAATTAGGGAGCTACAACATTCAGATAGTTTCTCTTTCTGCCTGTGGCAAACAAGACAAGAGAGAAATGAGTACAAGAGACTTTTGATGAGATTAATGTTATTCCCATAATCTAAATACAGTTTTGCACAGCTACAATAAAACTGGATAAGAAACACTGATAACTTAAAATCCATCGGTGATTTCTGACCGATTAAAAATCAGCACGAGCGTCAGTCCAAAAAGCATCGGCCTTCGACAACCTGAACGTCTTTATTTACTTTAAATGAAAATGTGAGACTCCACATCTTAGTGTCACACATCGTCTGCCTTCCTCCTCCTCCTCCTTCATCCTCTCCTCCTACCTGCCTCCTCTCACATTCTCCTCTTTGTGTGTTAGTAATGGCTGCCTTCAGGGACCAGCAAAGGCATGTTCATTACTGGACACACGCACACACACACGCACATCCACGCGCACACACACACACACACACACACACACACACACACACACACACACACACACACACACACACACACACACACACACACACACACACACACACACACACACACACACTGTAGATGCTCACACACAATCACACAGAGAGATAAACAATTTAAATGTAAATGTCAGTGAAGAAAGACAATAAATCCAGGCAGAATACTAATGAGTCTAATAGCTCATTGTGTGTGTGTGTGTGTGTGTATATACAGTACGCTATGTGCATGTGTGTCCACAGGTGCATGTGAAGAAAATTTAAGATAAAAAAAAAATCAAAGATGCCTGTGCTCTGAAATTTACACACCCTTCTCACAGAACATAAGCACTGTAAAACACACACACACACACACACACACACACACACACACACACACACACACACACACACACACAGACACACAGACACACACACAGACACACACAGACACACACAGACACACACACACACACACACACACACACACACACACAAACACACACACAGGTACAGTTAAATCTGCAGATCAGATCAGATTAGGAGAGACTAATACCCAAGCACTCATTTAATCCGGGTGAAATGAGAAAACATTTGTGTTGTTATCTCCTGTGTGTTCCCATATAAGTGATGAGTCTGTGTGGACTGTAGATTCCTCCCGCACTAACAAATTGGTTTCTACTTTAGCAGCATTTACACATGGCATCTGTAAGATTTATGGATTTGACATGTGTGACCACTCGATGGTGCATGTGATGCCACTGAACCAGGATTAAAGCTCTGCAGCCTGTATGTTATTTCACAATGTGCTCGCTCCAAAGCGGCTGCATGACCAAGCGTAGAGCTTTTCCTTCAGGTTTTAGTCCCACGGTTCTTTGTAGAAGAACCTGAGCGAGGTGCCTCTAACGACTGTGAGCTAAAAGTCAGTCTAATCCAACAGTCCTGCAGTAAATCCTCCTCCATGGAGGTGATAATGTTCAGTTTGTGTTTGTTTCACTGTTGATTCAAGCTCATTTTGGAAGACGACCTTTGTATGTTCTCTGTATGATAAAGCACAATTCAACAGCAGCACAAATCACAGCCTCCAAAAATGATCAACACCTCGAAAACTCACTAACTAATTATTGGGTTTAGCAATTCACGGCTTTAGAGGGAGCTGGTAAACCAGTTGGGTGCAGCACCCATAGCGTCCTGCTGCAAGCAGCTGGTCGTTGGACGAGGACTTTTACACAAAACTGTGACTGTGAATCAACAGTCACTTCAGGAAGCACCAGGTCCACGTCTTTGAGGTTGAGGTCATAGATTTCAGATGTGCCCTTTGCCCAAACAATGTCTGTCTCTTGTTTCTCCTTGATGCTGTTTTGTCTGAGACAGACCAGAATAGAAACTAGAAAATAAACAGACTAACAGGGAAATAAAACATAAGGCTTAGAAGAGGGATAACTTATTTTCCAAACAAAGAAAAAAAAAAAAAAGCAAAAAGAATGAATAGCTTTTGATAAGCAGCCATTAATATTCTACAGTTATCTTTTCCTCGACACACACACACACACACACACACACACACACACACACACACACACACACTCAGTATATACGGAGGTATTTTTCTGGAGAGTAATTATTTCGTGCAGCTCTCCTTTGAAATGCCTGTTTTGCGGTCGCCTTTATCTCGCTGGGAACGATAACAACGCTCCTTGTAGATTAATTGAATTCATATTTGTGTGTGAGGTCGAACGCTGCAGTGTGTGTATGTGTGAGACTCAAGGCTGATTGTAGTTTCACAGCATTGTTTAACCTTGCATTAGCACTCTTACACACTGAAACATTCAGGATGTGCACCAAAAAAAAAAAAAAACCCCAAAAAACATCCAACATCCTGTTTTTCACACACTTCTGCTTAAATGACCACAAACTACCGACACTCAGGAGGATGGTCTGTCTACGTCGGGTAACGCTGTAACTTAAATAGAGGAACGTTTGAGCAGAATCATGTTGGTTTCAGCTGAAAACACCAGCGACTGTTTCTACTGGCAACTATTTCTCTTATTTAGCAGTAAAGAGCAGTGGACGAGGTTAGGAGGCACTTCAGCATGCTTCATAACAAACAGCCAGTCACTTCATTTTAGATACACTGCACACACACACACACATGCGCGTGTGTGTAGGTTTTTCTATGGTTTTGTGGGCAAACTTTAAACTATTGCTGTGAGGACATTTTGGCTGGTCTTCATATTTTCAAAAGGGTTAAGACTCAGTTTTACGGTTCAGGTTCGACTTAAAGATAATTACGTCAGTGAGTGTCCATACAAGTATAGAAAGACTAATGTGTGTGTGTGTGTGGAGAGGGGGTTGACTAACCAGTTTGCCTCCCAGTCTCTTCTCCCGCCCCCTAAATCCTGTCACAATAATGAGCCTGATCACAGCACAGGCCTTTATCCATGGTGACATCTGTGACACACACACACACACACACACACACACACACACACACACACACACACACACACACACACACACACACACACACACACACACACACACACACACACACACACACACTCCATTAGTGCTGCTCTATTTCAGCTCAGGCCTGTGTGTGTGTGTGAAGGCAGGCACAACTGCTCCAGAATCAGCCAATCAGAGCTCAGTCCACTCTCTTCCATCTTCATCGCTTTTTAACTTTCTCAAGCAAAAATCACAAAAACCAAAACACAGAACGGTAAAATCCAACAAAATGAAACGCTCAGCTCTGAATCTGCTGCGATGTTCACGACCACATTTCTGCAGATCAACGATAAACCAGAAGACAAAGTACATTTAGGTCACGTGCACACGGAGAGAGGACTGTGGACAAGCTGCTGCCTCACAGGGCTTTTAAGCTCTAGTTCTTTTTTAACTGGGTTTAGCTCTTGACTCACAGCAGCCACTTCAGGACGGCCCAGTGTTTTCTGCTCATTCACTCTTGGTGCTTTTAGATGCTTTGGCTCTGACACTGGGCATTATGCCTTTATAATCTGTTGATTACACTGTGACCTGCACACAGTCCAGATGCTGCAAAGCAAAAAAAACACCGAGCCTCCTCCGTGTCTTCAGTTGTGCTTCGGTGAACATGGAGCTGATGTGACTAAAAAGCTCCTGTTTTGTTTCCTCTGTGAAAAGGCCGTTCTCCCAGAAGCACTGTGGCTACTCAACATGCACTTCTTCCTCAGGTTATTCTTTCAAAGTGGGCTATTTGTGGGTCTGTTCCCGTGTTCGTTCAGAAAGTGACATAAGATGTGACCAGACAGTCCAGGATCATAGAGTAGAGGATCACCTGACGTGTAGCGAGGCTGAACACACTTTGACGTGTTACAGTAGCTAAGAAATCCTGCTATAAACAATCACCGTCAGCGGAACATCAGCGAGTACCAGCTAATTAGGTTCCGTGTCTGTCCTTGCAGAACCATCAACTCAGGCCTGACAACGCTGCCCTCACCAGCAGACGAGGTAAAACCTGGGCTGCACAACCTGGGGGCTCCCCTTCTCCTTCCCCTGAGCTCCAGACCTGACAGTGATAAATGAAACGCTGCGGTTAACGTCTGGCTGGAGGAGATTGGAGAGAGAGCACACACGCGCACGCACACACACACACGCACGCACGCACACGCACGCACACTCAACTGCACAGCAATTAAATCTACAAAGTAACCTCCCCCACCCTCTTCTGTCCTTCCCTGATTGCCTGGTTTCTTCACCATCCTCCCTTCACCTCTCCCTCCTCCACCCATGTCAGTCTTTTATTCCTCCATGCTACAGTATCTCTCTCTCCATCTATCAGAGTCCTGATTGCCATCATCATTTTTATTACTGCCCATCATTACGACCATCAGTGTTGTCCTCATTATTCTGCTGCTCCTCCTCCTGTGCGTCTCTCGTGACACATCCCAAGAAACTCGCTAAAGAATCAGGCATCTCAAGAAAAGCCCTGAAGTATTAGCTTTATGGGAAATGAAGTCTAGCGCTAATCTGGTTGTTTGTTGAGCCATATGAGAGCACAACAGTAGTTGTTGATGAGGTAATGAAGTGTGTAATGGAATTTAAATAGCCTTAAAATGACCATAGCGCTGAATCAAACAAAATAACCCTTCATCAAGGATGTACAGTTCATCCTGCAGAGCTGTTGTTTGGATTATTTCAATTCCTACATGTAAAATACTTTAAAATAACAGCTTGAAATAAATCTTTCCACATATACAACAAGCAGACTGTGACTGAGACACTGGCTGAAAGGAGGTTTCACAGTTTTAAGCTTTTTCCTCAAAACTACAACCCCAATTCCAAATCTACATAAAAACACAACGCGATGATTTGCAAATCTCACAACAGAACATAGCAAACATTAAACTGAGAAAATATATTATTTTAAGAAACAAATGAGGTAATTTTGAAACTGATGGCAGCAACACGCCTCAATAAAGTTGAGACAAAGGCAAAAAAAAGGCCCTAACCCTAAGGTCCACAGGTCAGTTACAGGATAAAAAGAGCATGTTAGAGAGTCACAGTCTCTCAGAAGTAAAGATGGACAGAAGTTCATCAATCAGTGAAAAGCTATTTCAGATTAATGCTCTGCAACGTAAAATTGCAAAGACTTTAAATGTCTCATCATCTACAGAGCATAATGTCCTCAAGAGATTAAGATAATCTGGGGAAATCTCTGTGCTCGAGAGACAAACACAAAACTGGATGTGATCTTCAGGCCCTCAGACGGCACTGCAATAAAAACAATTCTGTGATGGACATCCTCACCCACACCAACTATCCTCATGTCCTCCTTCACTACATCCAAGAACCTCCTCTTTGGTCTTCCTCTAGGCCTCCTTCCTGGCAGCTCTAACCTCAGCATCCTTTTACCAATGTATTCACTGTCCCTCCTCTGAACATGTCCAAACCATCTCAATCTGGCTTCCCTGGCTTTTTCTCCAAAACATCTAACATGAGCTGTCCCTCTGATGTACTCATTCCCGATCCTATCCATCCTCATCACTCCCAGAGAGAACCTCAACGTGACAATGTCATCTGCAAACATCATGGTCCACAGAGATTCCTGTCTAACCTCATCTGTCAGCCTGTCCATCACCACAGCAAAGAAGAAGGGGCTCAAAGCCGATCCTTGGTGCAGCCCCACCTCCACCTTGAACTCCTCTGTCGCCCCTACAGCACACCTCACCACTGTCTTACAGCTCTCATACATGTCCTGCACCACTCGAACATACTTCTCTGCCACTCCAGACTTCCTCATACAAAACCACAGCTCCTCTCTTGGCACCCTGTCGTACGCTTTTTCAAATCAAATCAAATGTTTGATTTGGCTTAGATTTTACGTTGGATGCTCTTCCTGACACAACCCTCTGCATTTACCCGGACTTGGGAACGGCACATGAAGACACTGGATTGTGCCCCCCTGTGGTTGCATTATTTGCCACATGCTAGAAATACGTTTCCTGATTAGGTTTCATTTTTTACCCTCTTTTCTAAACCTTTAAACCATTTGATTGACAGCCATGTGTGTAGTTAGAGTGGTGGTTGAGGTTAGTAAGTCACCACAGGGTGTATGTGTGTGTGTGTGTGTGTGTGTGTGTGCGCTCCCCTGAGGGTCTGACTCGATCGATCACACAGAGCCATTATTAGTGAGACAGTGTGTGGTGAATGGGGGCAGGAAATAGTACTTAATGCACTTTGCACTTAAAAGATGGTGGACTGATTAGACCCTTTCAGACATGGATTCTGTAAAATTGCCGGGTGTATCTACAGTATATGTTAGACTAATAGTTTTCTGGCATTCACACATCGCAAGCCCTTATGGAAAATGTTGGCTGTTGGGAAGAGCTGCATAGCTTGTGCTTTATTTGCCATCTGGCAAACCAAATTAGACTGTAAACTATGTTTAATGTATAAGGTCTAATGCAGCATCTATACAGGCTTTTATTAAGATCAGTACATTTGTGATATATTGAGCAGAGTGCTCTTTATCATAGCGTGAACAGGTCATTATGGGTTCTATGTTTAATGCTAACACTGCAGTATAGATATACATTATGTGGAATAAAGGCTTCTAGGCAGCACTTTAGCGTCACTGTGTTTAGTGTGTTCGAGAAGTTGGACTAAAAATAAGACTAAAAGTGCAGTGAGTGAGGGAGAAGAGAATCTGCGTTGGATGAGAAATTATTAATGATCTGCTGCAGATTTCGTTCAACAAGAAAAAGGGAAATTTAAAAAGGAAAGGGTTAAAGAATTGACCCCTGGGGTCTGGTTTGGCTGGAGATACTGGTTTAACTGGTCTCATTTTGATGGTTGATCGACTCTATTCATGACGCAGTGAACCTCAGGTGGAGGAAGGACAGGTTGCAGGTGTTTTGGGGCATCCTGAGGGATTGTTTAAGAAGTTATCAGAATGCTGTTTGTTTATTCACCATCATCTCCAGAAACCGTCGCTGCCCCGCAGTGGTATTTAACATCATTTACTCTAGATTTAACCCATGCACCACCGTTCTCCCTGATGTTTCTTCCTCCACCTGTGAGAAGCTTCTTCAGTATTTCACTGTGATCACACTTGACCTGCCTGCTCCCCCTGGATGCTCTGCTGTTTTTGAGCAGTCTGAGCTCCGTCTCTCTCTCTCGTCTCTCACACATGGTGAGAAAAGACAAAATCCTCTTTCTGCCTCTTGGATATAATTTCTGTTCAGCTGTTTTAAAGAGATTTTCAGAAACAGAGAAACAATGAAATTCATTAGATGCATTTAGGTTAAAGTATTCACCTTTTTTTTTTTTAGCTCTGTTTTGATCTCCACCATCTCCTGAGGAAATCCTAATGAAAAAAGAAGAAACAATGGCTTCTGTTCCCCTTCCTTCACCTTCTAGTCAGTAACTTTGTCTGTCTGCAGTTTGGTGCTGAGTGGGGAGCACATACTGGGGTTTATCACATGAAAACAGCTTCATGCTGCTGCTGGAAATGAGGGTAATGAGGCTGCTGAGACTGATCATGACAGTAAATGTGCTGTGAAACCAAAACAATAGAGATCTGAAGTGAAACCAGAACATGCCTCATTCATAATCCCATTGACATTTTGTAACAGCGCTGATAAATAAAAATCCAGCCTTGGAACAGCCTTTTCTCAACAGCATGTCGTGCAGCTCGTTTCATAGGTGCAGATAAGGATAACACTTTTTAAAAAAACAAAAAACTATCTAACACTGTTTATTTAGCATTTTTAACAAACCCATAAGACATTCACGGTTTCATTTTAACCGATAATACACCGTCCGTTTCATCTGACCAGAGCAAAGCCCAGTTTATTATCATGTTCACACCATTCAGACATTTAAGAAGCTGGAAACTGCACAAAAAAACATTTTCTAAAACGCTTATTCAGTTATGAAAAGACTTTGTGACTAATTTTCGGAATAAAAGGCTCTAACATCAGGACACTTCACTGTGCATCATGATCCATTATGCAACACTTGCACGTGGTGCCCGCTTTGCCGCCTCAGGATCAGCATCGCTGATTTCTCCGTCCACCTCGCGGTGCATGACCTTCAAACTAACAGCTCCTGTATAATTATGATCTTTCGCTTCTTGTGTCTTGGGTGATCAGATTGACTTTGAAAGCTCAACATCAACCTCTCAGCCTCAGTCTCTTCCTCACCATCCATTTTCATCTCTTTTCTCTTCGTCCGTTTTGATCTCTACATCGCCCTCGTCGCTTACGCCCCCCCCCCCCCAAACGCTCACCATTTTGCCCGTCGAGGAAATCAGATCACCATCTAAACAACAAAGAGCTCTCCCGATGGAGTCACACGTTCATTCAATCACTCATTCACAGCAGACCCTCTATGTTGTCGTGGTAACGCCTCTGACAAAGGTAGATGGATCGACGAGCGCCAGCCTCGACCCGATAACAGTGCACAGTCACTTAACATGCACGAGAGGCGTGATGGACAGACTGATACAGGCTCACCACCGCCATCACCTCATCTGTGTCGCTGATGCTCTATGTGGCCAAAAGTATGTGGACACACTGGTTTCGTTAAGCTTCGAGGCACCACTTTGACTTTTTTGGACATTAATGGGAAAATGATGCCTACGATTGAAAACAATGCAAAAATGATTCAAACTGGTTCTACTAACATTCTGATCATATGCAAAGTGCAGCTCATCAAAGTGAAATTTGCATTTTCATGTGTATGTGAAAAACAAATGACGCGACCACGGAGGAGCCAAGGACAGGAATGCAAAGGAAGGATGTTAAATAGTCGCCTTTTAACTTCATGTTCTTTTCTATCTTAATGTGTAAACGCTTGGCAGGTATCAAAGGGCCTGAATAAATAACCAGGTTCTTACAGGGTGACTAGCTAAAGTGCTTCAGTGGGTTCATTGCTTACTAGACAGACACGTAACGCAGGCAGGGAGGAAGGAAAAGTGACAGAGCAGCAAAGAGGACGAAAGTGGGAGGAAGGGCTGCAGCAGTATATCAGGAGAGAGGACATGTTTATTACTCCAGCTATCTGGGCCTGCAGAGCCCTTCACGTGGCAGAAGCTGTTAGTAAACAACAAAGCAAACATGAAGAACCATATCTATAAGGAGGATTACTCCAGAACTGCACCACTGCATGGCCACACCACTGCTCCTCCAGCAAAACCTGCCTGCTTTTGTCCTGTTGCATCAGAAAAGGGTCAAAACACAAAACACTACTACCTATAATGACTCTGTGCTCTCTGTTATAAAAAAAAACAACCAGGGCTGTGCTGTTTCAGCTCTGAACACATAACAATCCATCATATATGAGACATTTTTGTCCACACTTACATGAACCACTTAAACTGTTAAAAACAGCAAATATATCCACTTGGAAACATAAGACAATTATCTTCAGCAGCTCCAGCTCAGTCGGCGTTTTAGCTTCTCTGGCAGCTGCAGCTCCTGTTCATATAGACAGAACAAAAACAGCTGTGTGTTCTTCCCACAAACAGCATTTTGCTCTTTAAAGAAACTTGATAAATCTGAAATCTGATTAGTTTAAAAAAAAAAAAATCACTGCTGATATTTATGTCGACCTCGACGGATCCCTGCAAATCTCTGCAGTCAAAATTACACGTTCCACAACAGTGAGCTGCACTAACAAATGATTTCCACCCACAAGTACATCTGCTAATTAAAAGACTGGCACACACCAGCTGCTGGATGTCTGAACACATCTGCATTAGGCAGTGATGAGAATGACATTATCTTCTTCATTAGCTCTTCCTTTTCTTTTTTCCTCCCATCTGGGCGTGTTGGTGCGGAGGTTTACAGAAGAAGAAATAAGTCTTTACCTGTGGCGCTTTGACCCCAACGTGAGTCTCACTGCAGTTAATGAGGGTTGTGCACCAGACTCATCCTACAGGACTGAGGTTGATATGTTAAGCAGAGGGACAAGAGGAACTTCTCTGTTGGACTCACACCTCATTTAATTGTCTGCATGGACTCAAATCAGAGCGAAGTGTGTGTACAGTGTGTGAAGTTGAAGACTAATTCAGTCTAAAGGTGATTTTACATTCAGCAGCTCTGATTTCAGCACCAATCAGCTTCACTCAGCAACTAAAAACTAAATCATTATTATTAGAGGCAGCTGAGGCCTGTAAAGGGACGACGACACTTTGGGAATCTAAAGGAAAACAAAACAACAATTAAAACATGATTCGATTTTTAATTGAAGAAAGAAAAGCCTCAGGTCCAAGGTGGACTTCCTTCGGCTTGTGATGGACTTTGCTTTCCTTTTATCACAACATCAAGACTGTGGACAAAGTTTCAGTCTCAAGCGGATAATGTTCATGACCCTAACATCTCAGCTTCAGAAAGCTAAGAATCTCATCAAGTGCTCGGAAAAATGTCAACAATTCCATGAAACTGTGAAACCAACGCCCGACGAGTGAGGAATCGTGATCAAACTAAAAGCTCCAGACCAGCTATTAAACAGAGCTTCACTTTACTGATCAACTTCTGTGGGTAAGACTGAACTTGTAGTCCCATCCATCATCCTGGGTCCTCAGCATCACGTAAGTCAACAAGAAATATGGAAACCCAGCATATGTTCCTGAGTTTAGGCTTCAGGCCTGACTTGGATCCTATTGATCAGTTTATCAGATTAATAAAAAACACACCTGACTTCTATTTGCACTTCATCTCATATACAAACATTAAAATAAACATGTTCCCAAAATACTGAAACTCTAATACAAATGTTTTGGTCAGATGTGCTTTAAAACCCAACAACAAACATTTGACACAAACCTCTGGATTGGCACATTGTCGGCCTCCTTTGGCTACTGGTGAGTGGACTTGTTGAAGTCTAACCTCCATCCTTATCCAGTCCATTATCTGACTTTCCCAAAAAATACAACATATAATTCTTTGCTACTGTTAAAATTTATGGCTCAACTCCTTAGATTCACGTTACCTTTTACAGCCAAAACCCGGTCGAGTCCAGTGGCCCAAAGCGAAATTTCGTTTAAAAAGAGAAAATTGCTGGTTTTGTTTTTCTGGTTTCCGTTGCTCCTTTAGAAGCTGAGTTTCTGCCTGTTGGAAGGACTTTTTCTCTCTTGTCTTTTCAGAGCCATAGAAGAGCTCGTCCCCGTCCACCTCCACCAAACGCCGCCAGCACCAGCACCATGCCTGGACATTTCTTGATTTCCTCTGGTGCTGCAGCCCTGAGCCAGACAGACAAAGGAGGGGAAGCCCTGCCAAGTCTCCCCACTGCAGACATGGCTTTTTCCTTTCCTCTGTTCACTCGCTCTTTCTTCATCTCCCGATTGTGGCAGCATTCCCGAGAAGCTTTGGCGAGGCTCCAGCATGTTTGCCACTGCGTCTGAACCCATCCATCCATCCATCCATCCATCCAGCCCGATCGTCCTTTTGCGGTGGACCCCCGCCCCTATAGCCCCTCCACTCCCAAATCCACTTTCCCCCCAGTCCAACCCCTTCCAGTCCCACCAAAATATTACGCACACTTTGGATAAATCAATCCAAACTTGAGCTAAAAGACTCCTTTAAAATCCCAAACAGACTTGATTCTTTACTCTCCTCCTTTTGTCATTTCTGTCTCTTTATCACCGAACCAAACACGGAGTCAGTAGCCTCGACACCACACAACCTTCACATTCACCACTTTTTTTTACTCTAATTTCCCATTTTAATGTTAAAGGGCTGTGAGGATTTGTGTGTCCGAGTCCGTGTGTCTTGGGTCTTTTGTTGAGTGCCAGTGCAGATCTATTCATCATGTGCCAAGTCTCAGCGCCCTCACTTGTAGTGAAGAGGGGGCAGGTTGGTGCCAACTGCCCTGGCTGCCAACAAAGTACTGCTGTCGCTCTGTTTACACACCCCGAACACTCCCCATATCGAACAAACAGCATATAGAAATACTTTTGTTTAAGGGAGTGACAATTATCTTTTTCAATCAATTCAAACTAAACCGTTTTTAGACCCAATACAGATATTCATTAACTAAAGCTCCTATTTCAGATATTTCTTCTCACTAATAATATTTGGGGAGAGCAATAATGTAATATTATCTTTGCAGACGTCAAGTGAAAATGTACCGGGCCACTTCAATCACGTTGAGATGTTTTATTGTTAGTAATAACCTGTCATCTAAATCGGGGACGGGGTTTGATGACATGTCAAATGATTAAATCCAGATCCTGAATCAATCATTTACCAATGTTACCTAATAAGCAGTTTGTTCAAGTGAATAATGTGTGTGGTTGTTGTTCATCAGTGGATTGTTGTTCTAACAGGTGCATGAAGATAAAAAGAAATAAAGTTTATTTTATAAGTTTATTATTTACAGTATTTACAGCGCCATCACTTATTATTTTCTTTTCTTATATATTTACATACATGCGCCTTTTTTTTTTTTAAACAATAATTTTAAAAATATTTAAGTTTGAAGTTTTCAGGGGCAGATTAACCTGCGCATGCGCAGTATCTCAGTGTCCCGGTTGACGCGCTAAACGCTAAAACAACATTTTCTTAACTTAATAAAAGTTTGTGTGTTTACATTTGAAGCTGTGAAGCTGCCGTGTTAGGAAGGTAACGCCACTAACATCATGCAGAGGCAACCACATCACCAAAAATACAACAACCGCTGCCATAAAGTTTCAACTACTTGCTACAGAAGCTAACATGCTAAAGCTAGCTGGGCTCGGTCTTACCGGATACGGTGATGGTCTCGGTCCGGCCAGGCAGCGCCGTTTCTGCGGTCGGCATTTGGATTTTGGAGGACATCTCTCCCATTCCGCTGCTGACAAAATGACGCCAAACCAGACGGAGCCTGGAGGAGGCGACCATCGGACCCAGAGCAGCAGACACACCCCCGGTGCTCAGTTAGCTTAACTAGCTTAGCTCGCTACATAACGGACACGTGGTTACGTAATGTGCAGGTGCCCAGGTGTTAAACACGTGACTGGCCAACATAAAGAAATGTGCCATCATAAACGTTGTAAACACTCACAGCACGACCACAGGCACCTGTCACTCAAGAGCTAATCTGCGCTTTTACACAAATAGTGTCTCTTAGCAGAAATTATTTAGACTCTCAGACCTTTACTTGTTCTTTTCACTAGTAAACTGACATGACGTGCGCGCCGAATTGACCAGATCGCTTCGTTTTTCGTTCTGTATAAGTTAAAGTTTGCATTCAACGTGTTTACTGTCTCCAGCATGTAAAACAGCAGAAAACCGTTAGAATTTTCAACGGAGTTCGGGATCAGTGCCAGTCCATCTCAGCAGTGGTGCTGCAGAAATATAACAAGTTTAGGCACTAAGGTTAAAGTGAGCAGGCCTCTGAAAATAAATCTGTCAATGAAATTATTCTCTGGTAAGATCAGTGTCAACTTGCCACTCGTATTCTGTGCATTTGGGGTCTCTACATGTAATCCCACACTGACTGCATGATGTTGGCATCAGGGCAGTGTGGGGTCTGCACCATCTGCTACATGACTGCTGGTTCTTATGTGATGAATACGAATCTCAGCATCTAAGGTGCCAGGTCTCAGCCTGAGGACTTAACCTGGTTAAATCAATAAATTTTAAAAGCTCTACATAGTGCTGTACACTGCAAAGAGTCACATGTATCTGCCAGAGGTCATGAAAATAAATAGTGTGAACTGAATACAAACAACAAAATGAAGAGAAATGGATGAAATATAAAAAGAAAACAACAGATTCTTGGGCTCCTGTGTCCTAACGTGAATGTGGCAACTTGTCTGGGGCAATCAGCACTAAGTTCCTCCTGTTTCTTCTGCTTTACATAAGTGATGTTTGCTGTTAGAAACCACACAATTTCTCCACACACACACACACACACACACACACACAGATGTTAACAGTAAGAAAAAAACAGCTTATTTACTACAACAGATACTAAATCCATGTTAATGTACTTTATAACTATTCTAAGTATATATTTCAGTTAAAGGGGTAATTTACCTGTCAGTACATTTCACGTTTACTCAGGAATGTGAATGCAGGATTTGGAGTATTTTTAAATTGTTTTATTGGTAGTTTTACGTCTTCCACCACTGCTCGCCGAAGCAAATGAGGCTCCATAAGATGGAAGTTACTGATCATTTCATGGTCTGTGCTTTCAAATGAGGGCAGACCATCATCAGTCTACTGGTTCCCAGTATGCCGTGCGGGGGGAGGGATGGAGAAGGGAGACAGATGACGAGCCATATGGAAGAACCCAGGAGGAACGCTGCTCATGTTGGAAAAAATACTCATTTCAGTGTCTGATTGTCCCTGCGTGAAGGTGAGAATCATCAATTACTTAGCAGGTTAGGGCAGGAATTTACATTCCACCACAGAAGAAGAGCTGGTTTTGGAGGCCTGTGTTATTTTATGGTCGTCTCAGTTTGGTAAATACACCCAGTGTGGTGGTAATAAATGCAAAAGAGTCTCACCTATGATCTTCAGTTAGAGATCAGCTACCCTATTGTACCTAGAAGTGACCAACATGGGGCCTGACCCAGAACCAGTAATGGTGCCATCTATTCAAACAGGGGAGGTCACTGTGTCATCTGATGTTTCCAAGCTGACGACTTTAAAACTCCACCTTTTGTCCAAAAAACACTAAGATTTAAATAAAATATTGTGGTTGTTGTCAACAATGTTCCTTAAGTGTCTGAACTTCGTGAAGCCAGGTAGTAGCTGGTGCTGACATTGCTCTTATTTCATATCAAGCACACAGGCCTCAAAAACCCTGACACACACTGACTGACCACAATCTTTATATATGAAGGTGTGTGACTGTTTCCAGGTTTGGTTTAGGCTCTTTCGGTAATACTTGATATAAAACAGCGCTTCCAGTTTGGATTTGGATCTTTCCCCCCTGTGCACAAACCCATGCAGGCCCATGAAGAAGTGGTTTCCCTGCAGTTCTCTGTGGAAGAATGTGGCTCTAACCCATCCACGATGAACCTGAGCGCCGACTGTCAGCGTCAGTGCTGCACTTCAGCGTCTGAACGGGAGAAAAGCTCTGCAGCAGGCCCCAGAGTCTAAAAGCAGAAGAGGGGAGGCTGTTACAGCAACAATCAACAATCACACACACTCCTGTTTGGGCATTTTATTTTAATTTAAATAACACACAGGCTGGTGTGTAGATTTTTACAACACACCGTTTCTTGGATTAAAACATCGTATTAATGTCAGTTTAATTCAGAGTCAGATGGACTGGGCCCAGTTTTGTGAGGCGGATGATCTCACTTTCTTTCCTCCCTCCGTCCTCAGAGGAGGACAGAGGGATGAAAAGCAGAGGGAGGACAGAGCTGAAAGCTGAGGATGTAAAACGCTGGCTCCATCTGATTCCCTCTCTTTCAGAGGACCACCCCCTCCCTTCTCCTCTCTCCATCTGACTGCGCCCAACTTCTCTCCCTCCATCCTGTCATACAGCTACTGTATCCACCGCCCGACTGCACCCAGCACGCACAAAACCTGACATTGGTGGGTTTAGGATACTGCTCGGCTCCGGTGCTCTTCTGGGTTTGGACTATATGATCTCTAATAGATTCTCTGGAGAACAGAAAAATACAGAACGATCGGTTTTCCAGTTTAGCTGCAGAAGAAGGACAGTCCGACCTCTGCATCTCCCGCAACATCCCTCCGCATCCTCAGCATCCCTGCATGGACCTCCAGAGGAGAGCACCGCGGACCGGGCTGCGCACGCAAATCCTGCCGGTTCTGTCATCGGGGCACAGAAGCTCCAGCATCGGTGTGTTTTAGAGATGTCTGAGCTGCTTTTTGGGGCTTCAGACCTTAAGTAGGTGCCTGCTTGATGTTAAAAAATTGAAACCTGCGCCATTTACCCGGCACCCTGCTGCTGAAAGGTATTGTTGTTCGGTTTTTACACACATCTGTGCAACGTTTATTCGTTTTAACCCAGTCAGATATTTAAAGGCCTTGTGTTTATTAAAAAAAACCTCCGTCAGCTCCTTTACCATTTCATCTGCGCTAAATCTGCACCCGCAAAAGCCGCAGTGTGCTGTCGAGCCCTGCGGAACTTCTTATTTCCGTCTCTTTCCTGAAATACGAGCCAAAATCTGCGCACACGTCCAGGATGCGCAGCTAAACCGCATCACAGAACCAGAATGTGTCTGTAATATTTAATAAGAATTAAATATATATTATATTAATTATAATTATAAAATCACTACTTTATTATATGAGGCTGTTTAATATAATATATATTAATGAAAGTCTATTAATTCTGCTGCAATTTCAGTGATTTTCATTAAGGTGTCTATTGTAGATATTTTGATACAGGCTCTGACACAAACACCCGACCCCCACAAAGGCGACCATCCCCCCCTCCCCTCTGCATTTTGCCTGTATGAGCTATCTGGGTCATTAGCATTTCGGCGGTTAATGAGGCTGCAGATGGGTCCATCTCCTCTGCTCTGCCGGAGAGCCATTGAGCAGCACAGATGCTGCTGCTGCTGCTGCTGCGCCATCTGCACAAAAGAAGAGAGAACAAAAAAAAAAAAAAACAAAAAAAGAGAGCCTGCATGTCAGGATTGTTCTTCATGTTTTTTTGTTTTTGAGCTGACAGGATTGTGTACTCATGTGGGATGAGGAGTAAAATCACAGCAGCAGCTTCCTCCCCTGCAGCTGTGTCATTAATGCGGTGCTGTATAAGAACTGGCTGCTGCTGGATAATGGAGGATAATACTTTAATGGTCTGCAGTGCTGCTTGAAGGAGTCTTGCTCCTGGTTTAAAACCTGCATATTATTTTCTCATGCATGCTGCATTATTTCAGATTTTCTTTGTTAAATGTGTCTCTCTCATCTTTCAGGAAGCCAGTATTGGTTTCCACTCGTTTCACTGTGGTATGAAAATCAATTTGCAGAGATTTTACACTTGCTTCAGTCAGACAATCAATCTCCGTGAACATCATGTCTGCCTGTAATGTAGTTGAAGTTGAATTATCGCTGATCATATGATATGCGGTTAGAAGTGTTGGGAATGCATCCTCAAGCAAGTGGCTCCTAAAATAAATCAGAGCGGAGTCACATGAGCCCCTGGAAATGCTAGAAATGCAGCAGTGTAAGAAGAACACCGGGCTGGACAGCAAATCTGCTGTGAAGTCAGATTATCCTGTTGACACTGCATTGTTGCAAAAGGTCAAACAGGCAAAAGTCAAAGAACTGCTTCGAATCTGCAAATGCATTTTCAGACTAAAGTGAGAAATGAATAAAATAAAACACAGTCATGACTTATTTTGTGAAGCGATCAGGTAAACATGTAAATTGCTGCTGATATTGTTGTTTTACGTCAGTGAAATATTTTCCAGTCATTCATTGGTAAATGCTCACAGCAGAAAAATAGTAGAAACCTTCATGTTATGCAGCTTTCCCAGCATGCAGCATTTTAAATGGAGGTCAGAGAGACGTCCTTGACAGTTTATCACAGGGCCAATAAAGACATACACCCACACACTCATGGACCAGTATGCGTCTTTAAACCCTCCTGAGCTGCTAGTCTGTCTTTGGACTGCAGGAGGAGACAGAGCACTGCAGAAAAACCTGAGCGGTGCAGAGAATCAAAGCTCACTGCTGTGACAGTGCTGAGCCACTACAATACACAACGCACTACACAACGCACTACACAACGCACTACACAACGCAACGCACAACTCACTGCACAATGCACTAAACAGTAGTCGATACATATCCAATAAAATCAGCTTCACTGTCATCACAAACACTATTGTACATATGCGTATGGTTTGTGTGCAGTTTCTCAGTACATTGAGGCGTAATAAGCAACCAGTGCAGTTAGCATCCATCCAACAGCACAATCAGCACCATAGAGGGTAAAAATATAGCAGATATGTAACTGTTAATAATGATTCAGCATGGGCTGTATTAATGTGCAGACAGTCAAATTCATCCTCGCATTAAAAACATTAAATAGAAACATTTCACATTTTCTTCAAAAATAAATGTAATAAATTAAAACATAAAGCAGGCATGACAACAACAACAACAACAACAACAGTTTCAGCCATGTGAAGGTCGACAAATCTATTGTAAAGGATACAGCGAGGGAGAAAAGGTGCCTTGGACACAGCCCAGTGAAGAAGAACATAGAAAGCTCTGCGGGATAAAGTAGGATGCTGCAGGTAAATGGTGTGACAAAATGTTAAAATGAGTCAGACTGAAGCAGAGCTAAAAAAAAAACCCTCAAAATAAATGTATGAAAACAGGAGAAAGTGGGGCAGAGTGACAGAATAGAGAAGATCGTGGTAAAGAGATGAAAAGCAGAGAAACATGGGTCGTCTCTCCTCGTGTTCACAGCGGACCTTGATTTAAATGTCCATACAATTAAGGCACGCGGTGAATGCCAAGAGAGTGACTGACTAGCAACAGGTTCACAAGCGGGTTAAAGCTGCAGCTACTGGGGAAGACCCTGATGCAGGACCACTCAAGGCCACTAGATGGTGCTGCAAAAATGGCTCATTACTTTTCATTTCATTTTTGACTCCTCTGTTTTAATCACACGACTTCCACACGTATTTGTTACCTTAACACACGAGGCTCGTTAGAGATGTGGAGCAGTCAGATTAATACAAACACTAATATTTTGATCACATGCTGTGAAATAATTCAAATTAAAAACACGAACAGAAAGTGGACTCAGACCGAAAGACAGAAATAAAAGATGAGAATCTAACAGTCTGAGTGAAGAGGATCGAATTAATAAATAATGTGAAGATTCGGGACTATATTCATCTAACAAGTCTAGAATATGCCATTTTAGCCTGAATATGTGCAGGATTGATCAGCAGAATGATCCATGTCCCAGATGTACGTTTCACTTCAAAATCTATGCAGATAAACAGCAGAATGGATGAATTCAGTGAGGATAAATGACTGGGAACAAAAAACAGCAGCTTCCTCTGCGTTAGACTGTCTTTTCTGTTCATTTCCTGTTGGCCTGCATGGGTCCGTACTGGCCTGCTTGCTTCAGTGCCTCAGCATCATGATGATTTAACAAAATGTCCTTTCACAAGAGACTAAAACATTAGGGTTCTGACACGGAGACAGAGTAGAAGAAAAGCTCATGATATGGGAAAGACGGTCATTATAGGAAAAAGGAGAATTAAAACCCAAATGACAGCAAAGAGCTCTGTGCTTCTGTCTATAAAAAGACACTAACTAACTACAAAGTGATGCAAATTACCACAGATAGAGAAAAAATGACAGCAAAGAGATGCAAAACCAGCACATTGAGATGCACAACAACAATACACAGAATATCTACAAACAAAAACCAGCACAGACACAAAGCAGCTAAATGAAATGCAAAACATTAAAGTCCTATGAAAGACTAGAAAAAGACACAACATTACTATAAAGAGACCAAAGGAACCACAGAGATGTAAAGCCTCTAATGAAGACAATGCAAAGATACAAGATGACTAGAAAACAATGACAAAGACACAAATCAACCACAAACAGATGCAAAAGAGCCTTAAAGTGACTTAGAGAGATTACACAGTGACACAAAATGACCACAGTCTCATCCACTAACAACAGGGGCCCTTTCACATCTCACAAATGAGACCCCCTTCCTTAAACCTGGACCCCCAGAGTCAACAGTTTCTGAGCCCTCCTGATATTATACTCTCACTTTCTCCCTAATAAAACAGTTTTAGCACCAGTCACATATTCAATGATGACAGATGTCTCCACTCTGTGTGTTGTCAGTATGCAACGTGAATGTAAATATGTGGGTTGACCCCTCTCTTTTCCCGGCTGAGCCGTATAGGTGAGTGAGTTCACTTTAGCAGAGCAGGAAATCTCCTGACTTATCACTTACTAATGCATTTTCCCCCAACACGCAGGCTTCAGTATTGATTGTGGATGTACAGAACCTCTGCTGGGAAACGAGGAGGTATATCCTGTATACTCTATACTGGCCTGTCTATGCAGGAGAAACAGTAGAAGCATAGACAGTAAGTGAACTGACAAGGTTAGTCTGCACTTACACATCTGGACATTCTGTTTTTCAGATTGTGTTTCTCTAAAATGTGTTTGGTGAATTTTGTACAGGATGTATTTTTATGTTATGAAGGCAGGATCAACCTGACGTTATCTGAAGATGTAGTTTTGCACCAGTTTGGGCTTTTTTCCTATTGTGGAGGAGGCTGCATAAATAGCATCTGCAGTTACATCATTTGATCTGAGCCGGAATCTGAAGCTGTTTTTTTTTTTTGTTTTTTTTAACTTCAGCTCATTGAAACATCAGCAAAATGTTCTGTAACTTAGCGTCTGTAATAAACTGTAACTTGTAATCCAGAGATCCTATGCATGTTTTCCTGTTTTAATTACTGCATCACCATATGTCCACACTTTAGTAAATGAAATATAAATAAGCAGGTGAATGTGCTGCATTTCCTCCCCTGTATATTTAGAACTGTTGGACTTACATGTATTATTTATCAAGTTATAAATCTCAGACTCAAATGTTGCTGCTGAGGTTGTGAATTAAAGGGAATCAGGAGTAATTGTAGTGCAAAATAAAGTTTTTGAGCTAATGATTGAAAACTGATAATGTTTAGATCAATATTCTTATATATTTTCTGTGTGTGACTCATTTTTGTTACTTTTGTCTCAGGTGATTTTTTTTCTTATATTTTTATTTTATTGTTCTTACTACATTGAACAAAATAAAATAAAAAGTGTCACATTATTTCCTGTGTGGTGTTTGTGTTGTTGAATTTATTTATGAATATTCCAACTTTAACGTTTCCATTGTTGATTATTGATAAAAAGCTTAAAGCGACTTGAGGTTGTTTTGTTCCACGGGCACCAGGTTTTTAAGAATCATAGAAATGAACAGAATAAAAAATAAAACTGGGTGAATAATAACACAAAGGACATTTGTCTGACAAGAACAAAACATCCCACATATACACGCATACACTCACAATGCAAACAAAGAACAGACCATAATAAGAATGAGCAGTTCAACTAAATAGCACTTCTCAAGATTACCTGTGACTGCTCTGCAGATGTTGGGGCCTGAAAAACACCTGCACTTGAGTGGGACTGTGGATCAGTGTGCCAGGATGAGTCAGAACACCCTAATGAAAACTGACAATCCAAACAATTACACTAACACTGTAGAATGAATCATACCTCTGGTACCAGTTTCTGGTGACGATGAGGACGACAGGATCACTGCTCAGAGGGACGAAGAGGAGCAGAAGAGTCAGATGATGAAGGAGAAGAGGCTCAGAGCAGAGGAGGTGCTGAAGATGATCTCAAGGCTGCAGTGGAAAGAGTCCAGCTGTGGGCCTGAACTACAGTCCTGTGATTCAGCATCACATAATAAGCCATTAAAGCAGAACCTGAAAAAACTTTATTTTTATTTTATTTGAACATTAAACAAAATACATTCTATATCAAACCCACAATGAAGGCATTGCAGAGATTTTGGCTTGTGAAACACACAGAGAAAAGAGCATATACACATGTGTAGATTAAATAGTCCTTGTACCTGTCAGATGTATTAAAGTAGAATAAAATATTCTGGGGCAGACACAAAAACTTCATATAAATTCTCGACTTGAACATCTTGGAAATGTGGAGAAGAAACAGCATTTAGGTCATCATGAAAGGACTTACATTTTACAGATAGTCCACATGGAAAGGGGAATAAATAAATAAATTCTGGGTAAAAAGCAGTTTAGTTAGGTCAGTTGAACATTTTTCAGTCAGAACATTTCAGCTCAAAAAGCCTCTGCAGGTTAAAAGTGACAGAACAGAGAAGAGAGGAGGACGAGCAGCAGAGAGAAACAGGACGGACTGATAGAGATCTGGTGTTTCAGATGGAAGTGGGCACTAAAATGAGATGAAGCAGCAGTGGGATCAGTAGACGGAGAATCCAGACGCCGGCAGCCCGCCACACCACTGGCTGATGAACTGAAGCACGTCCTGACACTCTGGACTGTGAGTGGTCTGCAGGGGACAATAAACACAAACAACCAATCAGAAAACAGATGTAACAGGTTACAAACCAACAGTGGATTAATTAAACACTCCACTGACAGAAAAATAATGAGCAATCATTTCAATAATCTTGATGACCATTTTCTGTTTCAACTCTGAGGGACATAGTTCTGAAGTTTAGAGTAGAAGATCCTCTTTTTCAGCTCCCTGAAGGAACCTGCTGCTCTTGTGGATGAAACAGAGACACCCCAGCTTAGTGTGTCTATCTGGACCCACCTTTGTGGCCATGAGGAATCTGTTCCAGTCTTCCTTGTTTGCTTGTTTCCCCACAGAGAACTCGATCTTATTCCTCAGCACAGGGTAGCCTGGGTGGGAACACCAGAGTGAGGGGTGGACTAAAAGTTAAAGCAGCAAGGTACAATTTAAGGCACATACTTATTTTAAATTCAAATTCATGGACTAATCCCTGAAGGGGATCTGGTAAAACCTTCAAATTCACCTTCTTTTTACATCTTTGCACAAACACACATGAAGGAAAATGGACTCCAGCTGTGCCTGGACACACATTTCAAGCATGAAACCGCCAAAGCATCAGCACAAAGTACAAAGACAGCAGCAGGTAAACAAGAAGACCTCTGCAGAGCAAAGAACATTTACTATTTTAAGGCTTGACAGTATTTTCTTGTGTGATTGGTTTGTTGTTCATCAGGTTTTTCCTAAAACTAATTTCCCCAGAAAGAGTTTTTTGGCTCCCCTTTATTTTTTCCAGTCTTTGAATTTTCCAGATAGTTTTATGTGTGTGTGTGTGTGTGTGTCTTTCTGCGGTTGTGTGGACATCTTTTAGCTCAAATCCATGATTATGAGGACATTTGAGCTGGTCCTCACATTCAAAGGGCTGTTTGCAGGTGAAGGTTTTAGGTTCAGGGTCTAGGAAATGTCAATGATGGAAAGACAAATGTGTGTGTGTTACCAGTGAGGACACAGGGCAGTGAGCGTAGGCCGGTGTTTGCAGCCACCAACGAGGCTTCATATGTGTTCCTCTCATCTCGGGGAAGAACCTGCTCCAGCCGATTGTCCATGGACACCATCAGCACCCAGTCCCGGATCTGCTCCCGCTGGGCATCCTGTAACACACACACACACACACACACACACACACACACACACACACACACACACACACACACACACAGAAAAGGTCGGCATTATGTGAGATAAATTCAAATATATCAATAATAATACTAAATCTTTAACAGGATTTTAAAGCCACATGGAATTTGGTTTGACAAAAAACTAACCACAAACATAAAACTTTATTGTGGCATATTTCTGAGTG
Organism: Mastacembelus armatus; assembly: GCF_900324485.2. Classification (NCBI taxonomy): domain Eukaryota; kingdom Metazoa; phylum Chordata; class Actinopteri; order Synbranchiformes; family Mastacembelidae; genus Mastacembelus; species Mastacembelus armatus. The sequence goes on from NC_046656.1 coordinate 19,819,426, forward strand.
AATGCAGCTGATATAGGATCATATCATCACAAAGTCAGTGCTGTTAATTGGGCCGATCTGTCATATGACTCTTATTATTTTCACAGTGTCACAGATGAATGTGACTCTAACTGGGTCAGATCCTTCTTGTGAGACAACACGGACACTGTCTCCATCTGTGAGTCACACCAGAGTGTCCACATGTTCCTTTGCTGTGTGTTGGGTGCAGGTGCAGGTGACGTCTTACAGTGACACAGAGCTTGGTGGGAACTGGAACCTCAAAGGGAATGTCAGTGTCCAGGAAGTCTGAGTGGTCCAGAGCGTCCAGGGTCCCCTCTTCAGTAGCCTGGGGACAGAGAATTCAAGCAAATAGGAAAAAGGTTAATGTATTCACACTGGTTACTGGGGTTTATCTGATATCCATAAGACATTTATGCTGGACAGATGTTTGGGCAGATTACAGGCAGTTTAAAAGTACAGAGCGTTGTGAAACATCCACATTTCTCCCTGAGCCTTAATACTCACATCACACAGATCCAGGAAGTGATTGAGGAAGATGAAGGCCATGTTCTCCCAGCCCACAGCCTGCAGAATGAAAAACACAATATTTACAGGTATCTGGCACAAAATATCACATTAACAGTGAAGATGTTGGCAGAACAAAGATACAACAGCCTCAGTTTGATATATGGCCATTTTGTGAATCTCTATTTATTTCTATTTCTATTTAAAGAAATATACAAGAATGTATTTCTGCTTGTTTTAAATTCTGAATACATTAACATCTGGGATAAAAAGCAGATCAAAAATAAATATATGACATCAGTATTTTCAGGGATTTTTTCCCTTTATCTGCCACTAAAACAGTGACAGGAAATGGATCATTAGATTATCAAAAACTGTGTGTGAAGACAATGAATGAGCACAGCGTCTGAAAATCTGCAGTAAAGAAGAAGAAGGACCGTAGTTCCTCCTCTCTGATTGGTGCACCCACCCTGCAGGCCAGACCAGCCTCGTAGAACGCTTTGTCTGCGGGAATGAGCTCGGTGTGACGCAGCAGAGACACTGACAGCTTGGTCGCTATACTCATCTGGAACGGAGCAGCAGTAAATAAAATCAGCAATAAGCATGACAACCTGCTACCAACAGCTGGGGAGGAAACACTGAGGTAGAATAATATCAACATCAAATCGATTATAAAGCTTTGGCCTGGACTCATTCAACATACTGGAATTTCCTATGGTTTTTTATAACTTGTGGCTGATTTATAATTATGTGACTCACTGTTGAACATAAAAGGCCATTGAATGTGTTAAAACATGTAGCTGTCAGTTGTGACTTTCAGCTGTGTGTGTGAAAGAACAGGGAATCCATCATTCCTCAGAAAACATGTGACAGAGAACAAACCAAATGTCACATAAAACATCCCAGTGGAGATGTTTTATGTGACACTGAAAAAAATCCACTTTTAGATCAAACTGAATCAAACAATTCTGTTTTGAACTGAGCTGAATTATTCTGCCTCTGGGCTGATACAGTGCTGCTTGTTTGTACGTCGTCGCGTACCAGCTGCTCGACTCCTTTAGCGGCAGATCGTGTGGCGTAGTAGTGAACAGTCAGCAGCATCTGTTCAAAGTCTTCATGAGCCGGAGAGTTGGCCTCTGATGACTTTATCAAGTTCTCACACTGTAATCACACAAACACAACACAGGTGTCAGTTTACAGGAATCAACAAGGCCAGACTGCACGTAAACAAAGTTTACTGTGGATTCACCAGCTGCAGCAGAAAATTGCGGAGGTCGGCCCACATGCGGTAAGACTCTGGTCCATCGGTGTTCGGGAGGTTAATGAAGTCCAGGAAGAGGCGTTTGTAGATGTTGAAGTTCTGAGTTCAAGAAAAATGGAAATACATTTATCGGATGTACCGATGTTTCAGCCTGACAACACAGGAAACAGATCAGTAAACAAAAGACGTCTGAGATTTTATGGATTTCTAAAAAGGAGGATTTGACTCCATAAAAACAAAAATAAAAACGTCACACTAATGGAGCTGTAACTTCAGCAGTCAGTAAATGTCTGTCTTTTTAATGCCGTCAGTGACATTTAGGAAGGCCGGCCGGGATGTCCTGAGGCCTTTCTGAGGTTTGTGAGAAACATTAAACGGACTGTTTCCAGAACCTCAGTGAGTCCAGCTGACTGCTAAGAAGATCAGGCTAACGGGGTCTTCCCAAAAACGTAGAAAACAAATAACAAGGAGTCCACTGGGTGAATGTGAAAAGATGAATGAAGAGAGTTTTTCCATGAGGACTTGTGTATGTGTACCTGAGGATACGGAGGTGCTCCGTGCTGGACGTAGAGCTGCAGAGCCTTCAGAGCGTCCTCCTCCTTGATGAGATGTGTAGCGTACAGAGCGACATATTTGTGGAGGATCTTAAAGTTCTAAGGAGAAAAATAAAGTATATTAACATTTTAAAACTCCATCCAGGAAAAATTCAGATGCAATTCCTTAATTCAGGAAATGTCACCGCACATTAAATAACTCTGATTAGAAGGTTCATTGTGTATTGTACAATCTACCTGTTTAGATGCTGTGTCCAGACATTTCTCCCACTGGCCTCTTTCTGCGTACATGTCCAGAGCCGCCATGACATCCACACCCACCAGCTACACACATGCACAGAGTTTCAGTTTCATCGAAAACCTTGACTCGTTCACACTGAATCTTGGTTTGTTCATATTTGTACGTTGCATTTTCTCCCATTGGCTTTGACAGATAAGAGGAAGTTTAAACTGTTTATGAGGACGATGGTGAGGACACTGAAGTCTTGCTATCAGCCCAGCTGTGATCGTCTCATATCACACAATAACACAGGGATGACATGGATGGAAGGTGTGGATGTGTCACCCACTGACACACTTACAAAATGTTCATATTCTGGTTGAAGGTGATAATTTCCTGCCACTAATTCTCCTGGACCAGGAAAACAATGTCTCATATTTTGGTTACACTGGTTTTGTCCTGATTAGGCCCAGTTGTACAGAATTAGATTAATAATATTGCAATATTTCACATTTTTACTGTGTAATTGTACTTACAGAATCTACTTTGCCTTGATTCTTTAGATGCTCTTTGTACTTCTGGTCCACATAGTCCTCATACCTGCCCCGGATCAGAAACATAGTGATTTAATAAGATATTGATAACCAGCTCTGATTATTTTGGAAACAACTGCCTGTATTTTCATAAGGTCATGTGTATGATTAAGTAATGTTTCTCTTTTCATGATTCTGTGTCTGATCAATAAAACTGATTATAAATCAGGATTTATAATCAGTTTTATTGACAGAGTTTCTCAGGAGTGAAGCTCTGCCTGTTCACACTGCACCTCTCTCTCAAATGAGTTTGCCCATTAATCTGGAGTACACTGTCTGATGTAGTCAAGTGTTTCTGTGTCTGCGCTGTATGTGAGCGTGTTTTTGAAAACCTTGGCTCCAGCTCTTTGGCGACTCTCTTGGCTTTGTTCCACTCCTCACCCTCAATAAAGACATCGATCGCCTCTTTGATCAGGTCCATGTTTAGGTAGAGCTCAGCAGCCTTTGGTGTGTAAACACAAACACAGCAAATCAGCTTCTTCACAGCAAACAGGTTCAGGGCACGTTGTCCATGGACTATTTCTTCCTTTGGTATAAATGCTTTTATTGGACCAGCTGGAAACTTGTGTCACGGTGCAGAGTGTGTGTGTTTGTGTGCACCCACAGCGTTGTACTTCCTCAGGTGTGTGAGGCGTGGTCCGACCACCTGGATCACCTCCACCGCTCGGTCTCCACTCAGGAACTTTATGGATAACTCTGCAGCCTGGAGACACACAACACACACACACACACAAAGTGTAGATATCAAACAGCACATTTACACAACACAACACACAAACAGGCCAAAACACAAGCTTGTATCATTTCCAGAGGCAGACTGGATTTACCCAGTGATATTACTGGGATTGTAAGACGTAAAATGATTGATCAATTATCAGAATAGTCACTGGTTCATTTTTTAGCTTGATATAGAAAATAATACATTTGATTTGTGCTGACTGTTTCAGATCTGACTGTGCTGACTGTTTCAGACAGGATGCTAACTTCACCTTCATCCAGCACTTCTCCATCAGGGCCGTGTTGGCGTCGTCCTTCACCTTCAGGTAACACTCCACGGCCCGGGAGTATTCACCTGACTGCTCCCACTCCCGGGCCTGTTCCAGCAGGCCCTCCACACCTCTGAACACCAAACACACACACACACACACATCAGAACACACTATTTCATGCTATTTAAGCTATTTTAAACTAGTACAATGTAAATATAAAACAAAGCACCACTAAACATGTCGTGAAACCTTAACAACTGATTCAAGCTGCGATGAAAATGGGAGACACATTCTCAGATCTCTGACTTTCTAATGATCGCAGGTTATGACTAACAGGAACCATGTTTGGGCTTATTTTGTACCTCTTTCCTGTTCTTGATCTCTGTACTTTTAATTAGCTTATATTATTATTATTGTTAAGATTAAAGTCATCAGAAACGGTATAATCTATTAGCAAACTAAAATTCAATCATGGCCTGTGGACCCTCATAAGAAACAGGGGGCTTGCACTGAGCTGCAGCCCAAGCTGTAAACTCTGCAGGAATTATTCAGTGTTTTCTCACTTTAACCCTCCTCCACATTCGTTATCATTGGAAACTTTTGATGTTTTCTCCCAGGAGTCATTAAAGAGAGAGAAGCGATGGGAGGAGGGTAAGAGCTGTGTGCTGCTGCTTTGCCAGCTAACAAGCTATTCCTTGTTGGGAGATTCAGTTTGGGGATAACACATGAGCTGTGTTTCAATAAAGCATCAAGCTGACTCTTTGTGCATAGACTATACTGGTGGGTGAGTGAAGAGCCTGCAAAACGGTCAGAGTGGGATTTGTGGTTTTTCGGGGTTTATCAAAAACATAACAGGTGACCAAAATCTAAAACTCTTAAAACAAGTTGCCCAACCTGACAAGCCCTTTGACATCTGCTGTAACTTTAACCAGATAAACCTTCAAGATGGCAGCACAGACAGATTTATTCCTAACAGCACAGCTCACTAAACTCAAAGATTTTCTCCTCACCGGACTCCTTTCTTGGACGTCTCTCTCTCGTACTCCTCTTGAAGTATGGAGAGCTTGTTGGGGAGATACTCTTTACAGATACGCATGGCATCGCTCCACATGTCTGCATCCTGACAGAAAATGCAACACAGAGAAAAAGCAAATTTTAGACGAATTCCTCAAGTAAGTTACCAGTAAAATAAAGTTTCTACATTCAACTCTGTCTTGCTTTCTAAAGTCCGTTTGGCTCTACAGTTACCTTGTAATGTTTAACAGCCAGTTCAGGTCTCTGGGCTCGAAGCAGGAAGGCTTCAGCCTTCTGGAAATCTTTCTGTTCAAAGCAGAACTTGGCTTGGCCGACCAGAACCTCAGACACACTCTCTGGATCGTGGCCCTCAGCCACCCGCTGTGCATTGGCCCAGTCCTTGTTGTGGACATACCTGGAACAGTTCACACAAACACACATGCCCAAAAAAAGAAGCTTTTTAAGGATTAGTTAAAATCCTATGTCAATTTCAAGAGCCAGGAAAGAGACATGAACTTGTACTTTTTAAAAAAGTCAGAACTGACTGAACGTAGAAAAACAATTTTAAAACAGCTTTTCAGAAAAAAACTGCAATAACTAATTTAGGAACTGAAGTTTCAGGTATTAGTGATTATCTTTTCACACTGTCACACTATTGTTCATACATGGTTATTGTAAAAATATCACTTTGGGGACTCACATGAAAACAGCTTCTTTGGGTTTTCCTGCTTTGATAAACTCAACTTCTGCCTCCGGAAACTTTCCCTGGAAAAGGAAACACAGACTAAATTCAGGATTAACACCATTTAGCGTATTCAGACGTCAGCGTCTATCAGAGTGATAGGAGGCAACATGTACCTTTAGGACCTATAATTAATGTCCTCACCAACAATAGTAAATGATCAAATTTACAAGAAGGATGGTGGACTGCTTGGATGTAGTGGAAATATTTCATGTTGAATGTATTTCAGATGAGAGATTTCAGATAATTCATTCTTAAGATGAATTATGGGACAAAATACCCACTGTGGTTTAGTAATGCAGATCATACAGAGGTATGGACTGTAGGTTACAGTTTGGAGCAGGACTGTGGTGGATTTACCTCATCCTCCAGGTATATGGCGTGTTTGAGGTGGATCTCAGGTATCTTCTCCTTACATGACAGGCGGGCCAAGTCAAAGGCGAAGTCAAATGCACTGGAGACAAGACGAAGGTTTACTTTATAATGACTACTGTATTATTTATATGTAGATGGTTGGGCCACCTTAGAACATAGCTCAGTAACTAGCCTTATAAAGACAGCAGATATCCTGAGCAGTGTGACCTGAGCAAATTTAAACCTGCAAATAATTGGTGAAGGTTTAACATAAGGAACTCCTTCCAGACAGTACAAGCAATAAAACCCTGTGGATAAAACATCTGAACATCATCATTACAAGTTGGATCTAAAAGCTCTTGATGATGTATAAAATCTTTTTAAAAGCAAAGAAATGAAAATGATGTAGTGTATGTGGCATCTATGTGTTGTGGTGAAGCTCACAAGTTATTTGCAGCAGACTCAATGGCGTATTCCAAGAGGCCAAACTTGTTGAGCAGCTTGACGGCAGCTTCTCCTCCCAGGCTCCTGGCCCACAGATAGGCCACCTGCTTCTGGGCACCAGCACCTCCATGAGTCTTAGCCACCTGACACACACACACACACAAACACACACACACACACACACACGTACGTGTAAATATACTGTCTGTTGTTTTACAAAGCGGCAGCGATGTGGGAATCCAGTCTCATGATAATCCCAAGTAAAACTCAACAGTACCAATAAACTGTCAGTAGGGAAGCACACATGCTCTGAACAAAAAGGGAAAAAAAGGACCGACCTCCCACTAAACTGTACTGTGAAACAATAAAACTGTAAATATACTTAGTGTATAAAGGAATACATTCAAATTAGCATTTTTTTCATGGGGCAAATTTTTGTTTGTTTCGTTTGGACACAATTTCATTGATTTCACTGTTAAAAGCCATGTCCTAGCCTCACTTTTATATATAGTGTATAACTAGTGTACTTAGTATCATTCAGACAAAGGCAGATGCAGAAGAAGTGTCTTGCTGAAAACATTTGCTGTGTGGGATGTGGTTTTCAACTTTACAACATACAGTTACAGCTCAGACATTTGCTGCACAAAGCTCTACAATATCTTGGAAATGTAATGGGATTAACACCTTGCGAGCCAACAAAATAAAAGTGACCGTATGTACCCTGTGTGCATCCTCCCACATATCGTTGACTCTGTACATGTGGACAGCAGCCTTCCACTCTCCAGCCTCCATGAAGTGGTACTCGGCCTCTGACAACCTGGATTCAGCCTCTAACTCCTACGAGAAACATGCCATCACTTACGTACCAACATAACACAGAGCAGGCCTCACAGGACCCAGCACTAATTATCCAGTTGAGTTGAATGTACACAGGTTTGTATCACACATATACAGTATATACATGGAACTATATTAGAGTTAGAATATAATGAGAATTTCAATTTATGTCCCTTTGGTATGTTTTCAAAAGCTTTAATTGCTGCTATAATTAATGTTGAACCTCCATTACTGTCCAATTCCTCCTGCAGAGCAGATCACAGTGTGTATACCTTGGCCAGGTGGAGGTGGGTCTCAGTCAGCAGGTCGGGGTGATACTTGGCCACCAGGCGAATAACATCATCAAACAGCCGGTTCTTCTTGTACATGGCGATGGCGAGGTCGGGCTGCTTCACTGTGGCAAACAGCCTGCATGCACACACACAGGTACGGACAACCAGCCATCAGGATGGACCAAACATTTGTTTTTAAGATGTTTAGAGTATAAGAAAAGGCTTTTAAAAGACTCAAGGTCTCAGACAGCACTCCGCATTAGTAAAACCCTCTAGATGTAATGGAAAGACTGACAGCTGAGTCAAAACAGGGTCGGAAATTTCCAGCTTTCAACAGTCTGTTGTTTTTATTATTGAGGTCAGCAATGATTGAATGTTAGTTTATAAGAATATATATACATATACATACATACAGCAGCCTGTATATACATATAGTGGTCTGCATTTACCTCTCAGCCTCTTTGAATTTCCCATCTCTCTCCAGCTCCTGAGCTCTGCTGACGTACAGAGCCATCACTTCCTCCTCTGTCATGCACTTCACTGCCAACTGTTGACAAAATGCACCAAACAGCAATAACAGTCTGAGTCATTTCTCTCTATTATAGTCAGACTGATACATGGAGCTAGAAATTCCATTTAGTTAAATATAATCTAAATGACAAGTCCACTTCTAATTATTAACACATCTGACTTGTGCTTTCAAATAAGAGTTATTATTGATTATTATTAATCAGAGCAGAAAGCAATGAACGTTTATTATTTCAGGCTTTTGAATGAATTTCAAATAAATGTCAAGACACAAATGTATATTCTGTTTACTGTACATACTTGTATGTGCGCAGTGTGTGTAGTGCATACTGACTTTATGAGCCTCCTCCCAGCGTCCTGCTGTGGTGTACATGTCTATGGCATCTTTAATGTGGCCTCCTTTCACAAATAGCTGCTCTGCCATCTACAGGTCATAAACACACACACGAATGAAACACTCGACTTGGAAATGTCAAATTAATATATGAAAATCACGGACTCAGTCGCTTTTATTTTATAGCAATGTTGGAACGCACATCTGAAAGTAAAAACACTGTCAACCAAATGACATACACTGTATTATTGTCATAAAAGAACTGCAGCAGGGGAAACATATACAAAAACTAATTCAAGTAGAGCAATCTGAGCTAATGACATAAAGCGCCGTAGTCTGGAACTGCTGAGAGAAATAAAAAAATGAAAGCAAGATAGATTTTTGCTCCATAAAAGCCAAACTCACTGATATAACAATGCCATCAAACAAACACATGAACTCATACTTTATCCATGCAGATTAAAAAGTGTTTAGTCATTATTTTTGCTGGATAATTCTTCTCTTGAAAACACAGGTGTGTGCTTCCTTCATCATTTTAGTTCGCACTGAATTACATTTTCCTGCAACTTCCACAAGTTGGAGTGCAAAGAGCTTGTTATCTTAATTACTTTTTGTGAATATGCCCACAGAGCAAACAGACTGAAATAGCCTGCTATTTTCAGAGGCTGGCAGTCTGTGGAGACTGTTTGGCTCAGCTGAACTCATCAGAATAAGCACAGCACAGTGCGCTTCAACGCCATCATCTCTCTTTCCTTTCCCTTTTCTTTGTATCTGTACCAGATTACCCTTTTCTCCCCTGCTTTCAACACTTCTGTTTTGGTATCTGATGTTTAGGCTATTAAAACTATTGTTACACCCATCCAACTTCTCATTATTGCCAAAACACCCTCAAGCCAACAGCCCACACTGTTCCACAGAGACTGCACTAAAGTTGATCATGAGCTCTGACTTTCTGGTTGAAACATGTGTGTGTGTGTGTGTGTGTGTGTGTGTGTAGCATGCCTACATCCCTGCGAGATGTGCAGAAATTAATTGCCTGTGGCCAAATGTCACAGTCTACTGTCCCTCTGGCTGTCTCTATCTGTGTGCTATTCAGGGAGAACAACCAACCTCTTGGGCTAAACCAAACATGGACACTGTTTAGACTAGAATATACAGCAGTTTTATATAGTAAATACTGTATATAAAATGAAGAGCCAGTTAAATTGTTCAAATTAATTTACCACTATTAACATATTTGAAAAAATGATATTCACATGTAATTTGGAGTCATTTTTAATGGCCACCTGACAAATATTAACCAATTTCCACTGTGTTTCTTTAACTGCTAAATATTCCATTGTGTCTGCGGTTTGGTGCTGAGCAGGTAAAATTGGTTTATCAAAGCGTTCACGCCTGCTGGCGAGCAGTGGGAGTGAACTAAAGCAGTAAAGTTGTAAGTAATAAAACCAAAATAATGAGCACAAAGACACCAAAATGTTCTGTGCAGACGAGGGAGCCTGCAGAGCGAGGGGATAAATTCCCTACTGGTTTGTCACTGTGAGCAACACATTCCACATTCATGGATTGTTAATCTAAAGATTTTCAGTGCAGCTTTACCAACTAATGTTTCTGTTTACATACAATTAGTGCCTCCTCCTACGCTCACTGTACATAGTGCATCCTCCACAGGCTAAGCAAACAAGTCCACACAAAGCAGTTCATCGTTTAGTGCAACTGTGACCGGCACGTACATCAGCTGCCTGTTAACTTAGCACAGGCTTGAGACCAGAAACATCTGGTGCTTCTGACCAACTGAGAACATGCTGGCCTTGATTTTGTTTCAATGTAAACAGATCACTGCACAGAAATGGCCGCCCTCTTGATGAGCATAAAAAAACATACAGTAGTTTACTGGAAACATGTTTTTACAAACTGGTGTTAGCTGTCACCAGAAGGATGTTACAGTCAACCCCTCTATAACTTTTCATTTCCCTCTTCCCTTTTCTTTCTATGTGTTGCTCCCCACACTCTCACCTCGTAGTCCTGCATGGAGGTGTAGTACTGAGCTATCTTCACATAGTATTTCGCTGCTGCTGAATCCTCCTGTAACTCCAAGATGTGAACAGCTTTCTTCCACTGACGAGCTGCGATGGCTGCCTCGATGGCTTTAAGGGAGCAGCTAGGAGGAAGTCAACACACAGACAGCATATACATTTTCCTGTGCTTGTGTAGAAACTTTCCTAAAATCTGAATTTTCTCTGAAGCGTAGGTTGATTCCAAACTACCAAATGTAGGTGACAAGTGGACAATATGAACAGACAGTAATTCTGGTTAAGGTTAAAATGGATTTGGTTAAGACTGAAGTACAGATAAAAATTTCTCTGGCAGTGGAAATGATCAAAAGTAGCATTTTTATTACCTTTGTTTCTGTGGAGAGTTTCAGCATCTCTCAGTCTAAATTCAGTTTCTGAGGATTTTCAGCTTGGACAGAATGGGCTCTGATTACCTGTGTTTATTTAGTACTTCTTGGGCGTTATTAAAGCCAATCACAGATATCTCTTCTGAGTTCTCTGTTATGGTCCTGGTGACGGTTTAAAGAATTGTTGGCCATCTCTGTTGGATTGTTTTTTATGTGTCATCTTTCCTCCTCTCCATCTGTCCATGTCTTTGTCTTTTCACTCCTCTCCCTCAAACCCTCCTCTTTAAACTACATACCCTGCTTCAATAAAGTGGTTGATGGCGGCGTCCATCTGTTTCTGCTGGACAAGGTAGTCTCCCCAGGCCTCCTCCAGTTTCACCACCTCGGCAGGGAAGGCAAGGCGAGCCAGCTCCACCGCTACAGGAAACAGGAAGGAGAAACTGTCCCCAGATGCAAATATATATGCATCATGTTGTTGCCCAACACCTGACGTCTGTCTTTGTACCTGAGAGCTGAACCTTAAATTAAAAATCACACAGAATGTGTGAAACAGGTGCACACATAACTACTGGTTTACCTTTCCTAAAGGCACCTCCTTTGCAGTAGCACTCCAGAGCTCTCTGGTTGTTTCTGATCTTCTCATACAGATCTCCTGCCTGTACAGACAAGACAGCAACATATCCATTTATCAAAACAATATTTATGTTTTTTTATTTGTAAGGACATCAAATATTTTAGAGTTAATCCTCCCAGCCACTAGTACAAGAGGTTTTCTTTCTGAATTTCTAAAACACATTTTGAGGTGCATAGGATCCGTTGTTGGGAATGTACCATATGATTTTCCTGACAACTGAACTGATTGTTTCAAGAGCAAACTTATTTCCAAATCAAAGGAATCCATCAAAACTTAGTTTCCATTTTTTGATTCCCTCAGTGATTCTTCTCCATCCTCACTGCCTCTCTTTCACTCTTAGTTTCCATTTCTTTTAGCAGGATGCTTGTCCCTAAAAAACCTCAGCTTCATTACAATATGCTTAGCGGAGAGAAAGGTTCTTGTTCAGTGCTTAAAGGGCTAGAATGCAGGTGAGAACATGTGATGCTTACAAGATATAAAAATACACTGAATGTCAGCAGAACATACAGCAAGTTAAAATCACATATTACCAGCACCCAGATCAACCTTCAAACACTGAAACTGATGAAACCCTCCACAATCAGGATACCAGAGCAGATTTTGCTCTGAGGTCTCGTTCCCTCTTTCCAAGCCTCATTCTCACCTGTTACATAAACACAGATGGCTGTAAAAAAGAGCTGAGTTCTCAAACAGCTACAGAAAAAGACACAGAGAAATAAGAGACAGATGGAGGGAGACTGAGTGTAAAACTGTAAAAACAAAGAAAACTGTTCTTCTACTGACACCACTCCTCTCCTGGTGTCTGTTTGGAGAGAGGAGGAAGATGAGGCAAGAGGTACAGAAAAGTAGGAACAGAAAGAATAAGTCTGGCAGATGATATAGGTTTACCAAAGACGAAGAGAAGTGAACTCACCCTCTCATAAAACTCTCCCTTGATGAGATTTGTGGCGATGCGACTAACAGTTTCACTGTTGCTGGTGATCTCGGGCCGGCTGATGGCCAGACGGGCAGCTTTAGCTGGCAGCCCGGCCTTCAAGTACAGGTTGATGGCTCCCTGGAAGTCTCCTTCACTCTCCTTCACCTCACCAGCCCTCTCATCCTGACCCGTCTCCGTTAACCAGTGGTAATAGTTCCCACGCAGGCTGTTCAGCTCCGGGTGGCCCTGATATTGTTAGAGTGGAAGTGAAGTTACACATTCTGTAGATTCAAGGCTACTGCTAAAACAATGAAGAGAAAAGAGAACTCACCAATGAGACCTTTGACAGTCAACTGTTTCACTCACCAAGAAAAAAATGTAAAAATTGCTTCCCCCAGTATCTCAAAAGTTTGATTTGTTATTCTAATATATAAAAAGTGTTGATATTTGAATAAACAAATTACTGTTTGGTCAAAAAAATAATGAACTGATTAGATTCATTCACAGGAGTATGATGAAGGCTTTTTTAGTGTAGTTGGTAAGTTAGGTATTGATTGTTTAAAGAAGAAACTGATGGAAGAGGCAGACTCAAAATGTGGCTCTGAGACCTGGTTTGTTTGAGTCCTTGTAAAGCACCAGTTCTGCACCAATACCTGTTGTTTAGTCAACTGCTCAGTATGTCTCCCAAACACGTCTCTCACAGAAAAGGTTACGTACGCATCAACAAGACCCAAACCACCCTCTGGGAAAATGCATAAAAGTGACGCATAAATCTCAATAGATTATTACCTTGGCTTCAGCCACAGCAATGCAATCGTCCCACATGTGGAGCTCCTGGTACATCTCAATCGCTTCATCAGTGGCGTTCTATGCAAAACAGAAAACAGACGTTAAACAAACAGCAGACATGTATCAAAAACATGAAACTGAAATCAGGATTTTGACTTGTCCAGTTATTTCAGGCTGCACACAGATGGTACCAGTGCTTTGTGTTTAGACTGCCTGATCTGATGCACTGATCTAATTTAATATATTTAATAATATATTCTTTTCATAGACTGTCAGAACAGCTGTCTTAAAATATAAAACCTTTTGATCACTGGGTTTGTTGCATAATCTAAACTAAAATAATTAATAATTAATTTCAATCCCGATAATTAATTTTAAATGTTAAAGTGTGAAAAGTCAGATTTAAATGCAACAACAGTGACAAACATAGTAAATGGCCTTTGCTCAGCTTATTCATGCACATATGAGGTTTCTGACCAACCTGCTCCATGTAGTGCATCTCAGCCAGTTTAAAGTTCTTATCCAGCTTTGCCACACGGGCTTGGACTTGGTAGAACGTTGTCCCATCTCCTCCCTACAGATTAACACACACACACACACACTCATTTTGTACTGTGCAGAAAAATAAATAAATCTATTAAATCTGCTATTTAAACAACTGCAAAGATGTTTTTTTATACAGGATGAATAAAAGGTGTCATTATCAGAGTTGGAAATTTTATTCAGAGATGAATACAAATGTCTAATCCCTTTCTGTAAATTGTAAAGTAATTACTGACATTCAACCAGGATGAATTTCATTAATATTGATTCCAGCTGAGAGTTTGGGTCTCCTGTGCTCTAAATGCTGTTTTTTCACTTCTATCATGAGAAGCATAAATCTTTAAAGTAAATATTGAATTATTCAGGTTTTGCAGCATAACTGGCAGCTCTAAAAGCTATTGAGGATCATTGTAGAATACTGTTGATTAGCCATTTATACCAAAAACATTTCTACCATGATGTAACGTATTGCCGTGTCTGTGCTAATGTGAAACACACCATTTCCTCTGTAACTTTGTCTGCAAGCTGGTTGGTCTGGTGGAGGAAACGAACTGTTGAGACATCACCCAGTGCAGCACAACACCTAAAAGAGAAAAGGGTAAGAAAAACAGAGAAAGGGAGTAAACAAGAGCAAACAACAAGTGAATTAAGGAGAAAGAAGAAGCAGAAAACAGAAACACATTTAGTGCAGTGCAGGAAGAAGGCAGTTCTCTCCTGTCTATACTCTGAGAAACTGTTCATTTAACGAACTGAGATAAATTGGAGCTTTTGCCTAATTAGCCTTTAGATACACTGCAATCTGTGGGGCTAGGAAACCAAAAGGCACATCTTAGCATTTGGCCACTTTATTACCACCGCTCTCTGAACAGTTGCATCAGATTAATGCACAAGTCATGAAAGAAAAAAAGTTTTTAAAACTTCCTCTGTCTGACTCTTTCTCACTTCCCGCCTTCATTAACATCACTTCCCTCCCTCATTAACATTAACCCACTCCAGCCAAAAACGCTTCTTTACCCAGTTTCATGATTTATGCAAATCAAGCTGATGCCTAACGAACAGCATATGCATTATTAATGGAAGTGAATTCAAATTTAAAAAGTTTTTCAAAACAGAGAGAAATAAAGATGAGAGAGAGAAAATGTGCATGATACTTGAAATTAAAAAAACATCTTTGATGATTAATGAAGTTAGAGGAGGAAGTCAGGCAGGGACACAGCCATCTGCTGCGTATGTGTGTGTGTGTGTGTGTGTGTGTGTGCTTTTTCATTCCAGGTGACAAAGGTGCCCTTGTTGTCTCCTTTCTCTTCAGTCCCAAAGATAAGACTCCATTACAATAAAAGCTGATACAGAATGTAATTAGTTCAGAGACATGAACACTGGCTTGAAAGAGCTGTGTGTGTGTGTGTGTGTGTGTGTGTCTTGCTGACCTTTCTGCAATGTGCAGCTGGCGTGCCTCTAGAGCCAGCTTGCTGAGTGTCTTCCACATGGCTTCAGTCTCTGGTGACATCTCCAGAGTCTCAAGAAATGCTGTGGCTCTGTAAATACACACACACACACACACACACGCAGGGAGAAAGAGCTGAATCAGGCCACAGACCATAAGACAATTTCATCAGGATTTTATGTTGCAGATGTGGTGTGAGAGCAGCTGCACACTGACACAAAAACACAGCAGCAGCAAAGTTGGGTATTGATTAGACAGACCAGGGTTCAAGCTTCTGTGTCAGTTCACATCTGCTGTGCTTCAGTGACTCTGGGCAAAACACTGGGTGTAAGTTATTCAGAAGTCAGTGACAGGGTTGACATGGTGTCCTGGAGGCCACTGGGAGTGTTTTTGTGGTGTCGTCGTTCTCTTTTCTACATTTATGTGTTCGTTAAATTTAATGCAGGTTGGGAGAGTTTGTTAGGTCATCAGAGTCACCAGAGGCAGCTTAGACAGGGAAACACACTGGACTGTAGGAAGAACACTTTGAAATCTGCTTTGGTGGACACAGTGTTAGAAAACGCTGGAGGGTCAAGGGGCGAATCTGCAGCTCCTTCAATGTGACACGTGCCACACAGGGTCCAGGACTCCTTTCTTTTTCCAAATCAGTTATGAAAGTCAACACAAGTAAAGGATAATGCAGACGCTTTGTTTGGTGAAGATTCTGGTGTTGAGCCCTTTGATTAGTAGGACTAGAGCTGATTTAAATATCCATCAGCTACAGTGAGACGACAGTTAGATAATATCAAAGATAAAGAACAAAATTAAAAGGTGGAGACCAGAATGATGACAGAATGGGATGAAAATCTTCCACCTGCATGAACATGAACTAAAGATTCAACTATTATGTTATTTTAATTATTTTTAATGTGACCTATGCTGCAAAAATCTATGAAACATTTTGAATTCTTTTATGTCTTTACTAAAATGAGCTTCAAAGCTACTAACAGTGTTTGTTACAGGTCTGATGGTGAAGACTAAAATGACTGAACGATACAGCATCAAAACAATCACACGTTTAGTTTTTAGATGTGCAGTGTTTCCTGACAGCAGACGACCAGATAACATCAGCCTGCAGGCGACAGACAAGACTTTTTCAGCAAAGTGAATTTAATGTTTTGGTTTTTTTTTTTTTACACTGCAGCTTTTCTGTCTTACCAGTGGTTGGTCAGAGTACGAGTCACTAAGATGATCTTAAATGAAGCTGCCCTCACTTTGTGTGACACAGTTCAGACCAAGAGTGAAGAGTTCAGCTGCTGCTCCTCCAAAATAAGAGAGGTCAGTTACAACAATTTGGGCATCTGGTAAGGAGGCTCCACACCACACTGAGGGATGGATTCTATCTCCCAGCTGGCCTGTGAGCACTAGGAAACCCTTCAGAAGAGCCGGAGGAAGCTGCTGGATAAAGGGACATCTGGCCTGTTCTGCTCGCCCGGCTGTCACAGTGCAGTGACCCAAAAAGCAGCAAGCACATGTAGGAATGGACGGATGTTCAAACTCCATCACATTCATCAAGTTAGATGTTAAAGGCAGAGATGACTTTGTTTTTTATGAAGTTGTCCAAGTTTATGGTTCTGGACTTACCTGTCGTAGTCTCCATCATCGATAGCGGTACCAAACTCAATGAGGCCTTCATCCAGGGTGTACGTCAGCGTGTTGACGCCCTCTGTCACGATCACATCCGTCTTTCCGTCAGCTCTTTCTAGATCCACAATGTCTCCCTGATAGAGAGAGGGGGAACCACTTTAAACATGAATCAGGGAGAAGGATGCTGCAGGGCTGGAGTATGAGTGGACCTACTCAAGTGGAGTATTCAGCCTATCACAACAGTAAAACAGCACACATTAATGCATTAGCAATAATATCCTGGACTCTAATAGCAGGGGGAAGTTTTCTACAAGTTTTAGTACTTGAAATATACTTTAATTATGGTACTTAGATAATGAAGTATTTTTACAGTGTGGTATTGATAGTTTTACTAGGTGAAACATCTGAATACTTTGTCCACCACTGGATATGCTGTAATGAAACTATAAGCTGTAACAAGGAGCTCCCACCACCAACAAGCAATAGACTGCAATTTTAAATAATTAGGGGCCACCTGTGATTATTTGTCCACTTGGTTTCAAATACAACATGTGTCACAACAGTGATCGATGCACTTAGTAAAAACAAAAACGTGTCCAACACCAGTGCAGGAGCTCGCCCCCCCCTGGTTGCTCTTATCAATGAGGACATCAGTGGGTGTTCAACCAGCAAGTTTCACAAATGTGTGCCTGCCCAAGGCGACTAACTGCTTTAGGACAGCAGCAGATAAAAAAGTGCTCAGTCAGCTTTACAAAGAGCACAGACACAGAAAAGCAGAGTTTGGCTATAAAAACTGAAAACTATTAAAATATATAATATCACCAACAAACTTTCCCAAACCATTATCTGGGTAAGTCTGGAGACTGAAACTTGGCAAACTTTATTTTTAAGTTTCAAATGATTTCCCTTAGCATCAAGTTGTTTTTTTAATTTAGGCAAGTTAATAACACACAGTACTCATAGTAGTCAATAATACTGACCAATATAACTTTTAAAGATTGCATTGGCTGAATTTAAAGTGTTCATTACAAACTGGAGGTTCTGAGCAGAAAAGGATCAAAAAATGAGGAGTCTCACCTTGATTGGGAACATGGTGATGCTCTCTGGACTGTCGATACTGTACCAGATGCAGAGGTTTCCCCTGTTTTGGGCGACCACCACATCACTGCCGGGCACCCACTGGACGTAGGAGCAGAAACTCAGCACCGTGGTCTTCACGCCTGTCTCTATGTCGTACAGATGGAGCTGGAGGAAGGAGAGGGAGGGAGACACAGACAATTCTTCATGTCATCACAGATGTTTTACAAACCAATCTACAGATTAACCACTTAAAACTAACTAACTTCATTTGGGTTTTTGCTAAAACTGACACTTATCTTTTATGAGGCGATATGCTCACAGCTACTGTGGCGACCAGCTTTTACTACAGGTCTGATGATGTGACTGCAACAAAAAAGCCTCCTGCAGCACAATCTCTTAAACAATCCCACCATTACTTAGTCAGTGTATAATGTCTCCCTGCAGTCACGTACAACAACATAAACTACTAGCACTACAACAGGCAGGCACAACCATTTAAGACTTTACAAGTGAAATGGACTCTTTTTAGTACCTGTACAGACAAACCCTGTCAAAAGATAGTTAGGAAGTTCAAGTTTAGAGCAGCACAGTTACTCTTCTTTGGCTTGAACAAAGTTGATTCAGGTCCATCAGCTCCATGTGAATACTCCTGATGAGCTGAGATTATGTAGATTCTATAAGCTACAGTGGCTCCTGCGGCACATTTACTGTATGTGTGTGTATGAGAGACCGCCCGCTGTTGTAATCAGCTAACTTAATTTCCCCACTCCCCCCCCACCATTTTTAATAATGCTGCGTCTATAGTTTCACCCTGGAGCTCAGCTGGCCGACTTAAAATGCTATGAAGAAGAGCAGCACGTTGATAAGTTCATTTGGAAGCTAGGTGCAATTAAAAAACATTTGTTACAAAACTTAACTTTCTCACTGGGAGAAATGTCAAGAAAATGAAATGGTTTGTAGTCTTGAATCCAGACAGCGGCGTCAGTGCCACTTCAATGGGAAATTCACAGCAATGTGGAAGAGACTCAAAGGACTAACAGAAATGAGTGCCGTGCACGTTCGTCACATTTATTCACACTAAGTCAGCTTCTGCAAATGCAATAAATTGATCCTTTATTCACCTTCTACTTTTTTGAAAGTCCACAAGTGATTTATGTTTGAAATGTTAGAGGCTGAATGTGCAACGTGTATGTGCTCTGAATTTCAATCTCCAGGACTGTGAAAAGATCTACCGGTATCTACATTTTGGATTGTTTGGTATATAAAATTGCATTTTTAGTCAGTTAATCAAACAAAGGGATTAAACACAATCAATCTTAATGCAACATCAATACTGAAATGACTAAGATTTACTTCATAAAGTCACATTTCACAATCTGTCCCTCTGGTTCTTTTTGTACATACTAAAAAAATCAAGTACTTGCACCTGTAAAAAATCATTTCTTGTGTCATACAGGTGCACAAAAAGTTAAGATGCCACTGACTCCCAATTACCAGAGTTCTCCATGTGTTTGCCCCAAGGCTCAAACACCAAAATGTTTCATTACCCCGGGGCAACAACTGACAACAGCTCCTTGCCCCTGTCAACCTGCACATGAGGTCTATAGGATTAGGAGAGGAAGGGCTACCAGCACAAAGGGCTGTTCTTACTGTGGGATAATGATTATTGGTTTAACCAGTGTCTAGAGAGAGAACTTCAGATTCTGTTGTAGAATTTGCTATTTGAAATAAACAAGTGAGAAACATGACAAAACAACACTGACAAAAACTTGGAGTGAGAATCGGGATGTTTCAATGCACTGCCAGGAAGAATGATGAGCTGAAGGCCAGAGCAGATTAGAAGAAAAAAAAATCCTATGTGTTTTACAGATGTTCCTCGGTTCCTAGTTCTCTTTTCAGAGAAGTTCTCATAATATGCTGACCACCACTGTTCCACACTGACAGTCACATTGCATGTTTTGGCTGAGTTAACACTTTACTACTCATCATCATCATCATCATCATCATCATCATACCTATAATTTACCCTCTCTACCTTTAGACCCTTGTTCCCACTGAGGTTTCATTCTCACCCGAAGCTTCTTGTCCCTGAACAGCAGCTTGCGTCCGGTTTCATTGAGCTCCAGCCAGTCAATCTTGGAGTCGTGGCTGATGGTTCCCAGGTTGTAGCCCCCAGCCAAGTCCACTGTGGGGAGAAAAGAAGGAACAGGTTCACTAAGCAGTGGTCAGACTGACTGTTTGACAACATATGTGATTAAAATGAGCCTTTTATTTAAGGCTTGATATGAGCCAGCCTTTTTTTTTAATGATTCTATCAGCGGTTTTTCTGCTTTAAAAACTTTCCTGCACTGGGATCAACTTGATATTAGTCTGCTGATATGTGGAGCCTATACTGTCTTTTTAATTAAAATGGGATGTGGTGCACTCAGTGTGGTCCACTTGGATGGAATGATACAGTTTAATTGATTCTATACCATGATTACTGCAGTTTCGGTTTAGGAGTTTAATATTAGGGTTTGGCAGCAGGCAGTGGCTTGACTGGGTAGAAACCTACAGTGTCTGGCTCAGGTCCTGTGTGAAGACTAAATGACTCATGGAGGGAAAAAATAATAATCATCAGATGTCAACTAACAAAAGCTGCAGATTGAAGCTGTTCTCCAATCAAAGGCATTTCACAAGCCCACAGCACAAAATGAGCATGCTAATCTGCAAGAGCTGCTAATCAAAACTGATGACTCACTATAACTTGGTCAGGTATTGAGTTGTTCAAATGTACAGCTGGTATCTAAGGAATAGACTGGAAATATACCGTACTTTTCTCACTGGCAGAAAGTCCCATAAAAAGATTCAAATCTACAATAAGACGGTACAGAAAGTCCAGAGTGCACAGACTGAGACAGACTAAATGGGATTCGTCGACTGAGAAAGACAGAATCAACTGTTTCTGTTAAAGATTAAAGACTGTTGATTAAGGAGTATCAGAATTTAAATGACATAATTGTTATTAAACCTCATAGAAACAGGTAAAGGAAATGACAGTGTTGTATTATACACATTTATTCTTTTTACTGAGGACATGACATGTTGCTAAACCAGAGTGTGCTTGATTTTCTGCTGCGTGTAAATGACATGAATGACCAAACACACACAGGCTTACCGACTGCAACGGTCTTTATGTCAATCAGATAAGCAAGCTTCTTGTTGTCTTCGACCCCTCTCTGCTTCCTTTCATTTAGTCGGACGCTACACACAAACACACACAAACACACACAAACACCTTTAATAAACCACTAAACACACTGGTCATCTTAACATAAAGGAACTCAAATAAGCTGCTGTTCACAGGGCTGGAAATCTCAGGGCACACCTGCCCCTGATGTTGTCATGCTACAGTGTGCAGCCAGAGGCGACGAGCAGCCGCGGTGTCCTGAAACCTATCCGCCTCAATAGCAGTCGACCATTAGTCAGTCACCAAGGGACTGGGAGGACTGACGCTTTGACAGGTCTGAATAATGAACATGGATGTGTGCTGAGTAACAGACTGAGTCTCACTCACTGTTCTGCAGCCTTACTCTAACAACACCTGGGATTTCTGCACAGCTCAATACAGCCATCCAGTGGACACAGATGGAAACACAGCGCTCTGTTTACAGACTGTCAATAGAGAATGTGCTTCGATATTCATTTTATACGATTACTCCTGGTTTAAAACCATTTATGTTACAAAGGAAGAGTTAAGGAATTTGAGCTACTGTCAGAAAGACAGAGATAACAGGTAAATAAATGTAAACAAGACAAAACTGTAAAAGCAAAAGATAGTCACTTTATTCATTTGTGGGTTTAATTCACATGAAGCTGCTTTAGGAAAATTAGGAAATTTTGTGTTTCTGCCTAAAGATGTAGGTTTGAGTGTAAAAATGTGTGAATAAAACCACTTCCTGATTTCTTCCTAATACACTGTTTACTGGAGAACAACACATTTCTAATTTAGTTTGTGGTGAATTACTTAGTTGGGTATTGTGACCTACAGTTCTTACAAAGTTTGATAGAGGCCTGAAATAATATGTGTTCCCTAGAACCAGACCAACCTGTTGAGGTGAAGTGTGACTGAACATTTTAATAACAGGCGTTTGTGTTGTGGACCTGCCTGATCAGATGAGGATTCATAAATTCTGTCCTGACTGATCCCAGGATCTCGTTGTTACTGTACTCCACCAGGCTCAGCTCCCCAGCATTAAAAATCATGCACACCTGTAAAAATATAAAATGCATTAAAAACCCAGCAATATGTGAAACAATGGGGGTAGTGGAAGGAAGGTTAGGCGTGACCACATAGTTTATGGCACAAGACAAGACTTGAAACATACCAAAGATATAGAGTTAGGTTCTAGTGAATGATAGTCGCTTAGTGGCCATCAGCAAATACTGTCTAGGTGCACATGCAACTGGAAAACAAACACAGGAAACGACTGGGACACTGAGTGAACTTACTGTTTCATTTTCAAAGAAGAATTTTTCATTTCCCCCAGAACTGGGCCATGGCACCTGAAAGAGAGAGAGAGAGAGTGCATATTCAGCATTTTCCTCCCAATGTGTACTGCTGATGGTACAGCTATACAAGGTGGATAGTCCACATCCATTTATTGTGAGACAGCATGAATGTAGGAGACGACACAATGTGGCTGTAGAGAATGACAGTTTTCAGTAGAACTGCTGAAGAACACTGAGGCCTGTGAGGTGATGTTTGCATCATTTATACAAATCTCATTTTCAATGCATTTAGAGTTACATTCATCTCCACCGTATTAGGGTGGAGGCAGAAATCTAAGCCAAAGCTCTCTGCCTGCCTCCAGGGTTAATGAGAAGTTAGGTGTGTTTTCAGGAGAATGAGGGTGGACTGATCCTTCACGGCCTACCTCACTCAGTTTATTTGTCAGCAGGTCTCCCAGCAGAAGAGTATCAGAGGTGTGAGCCACCAGGTAGCGATCCTTGCCCATGATCTTGACTTCTTCTATCTCATAACCATAGTAGGACTTCAGCACCACCCGAGTTCCTGTAGAGAGGTTCCTCACTATCACCTAAAGGAGCAGGAAAGGTAGATAAACATAACATAATGACATAAAGTGTAAATACACACATGGATCCACCTGCCCCTAAAACACCAATCAGCCGTAACACTCGCAATCTAACAAATTTAATCAAGACGGTAATTTTAAAATTTATTTAAGAAAGAAAATACTGCTCATGAACCTTTGCCTGGGAAATGTATTTATGCTTCACCTACTGTTTCATTAATTAACTGATTTCTCAATCTCAGCCTCATGAATTTTAATTTGTACCTTATTTATTTGAAAACAATGACAGCATGATTTCACATTTTAATTAAATTTAATTCTTGTTTTCCACTCCAAGATTGAGTTCAGAGTGAGCTGCATTATTATTCTGTGACAAAAAAAAAGTGACTGTGCCAGTGCATTTTCTCAGTTTTTAAAGCCGATTGTCCAAATGAGGTTTTACATTATAGTAGGTCTGGTTTAAGTAATGCAAAACAGAAAAGATACAATGAACAAATATAAATATATGATTTAGAGCTTGTTTTCATTCTGACTCTTTAATTTGAACCATGTTCTAGTCAACATAACTAATCAGTTACGTAGAAAAGCAGAAGCTAATGTGGCTAAAACATAAAGATGGATGATTGTTTGCAAAACCTTCATTTTTTTTGTCTATTTCTTCATTTCCACTTAAATGAATTCAAACTGAATTATTTTTGCTGCACATCCAACTGAGATATTTGTAATTTCACCTGTTAGAGACTGAGTTTCTTTATTTGGCCTGTTCCTCTTCTCAATGTTTTGTCTATTTTTGTGCAAATCTTGCAGTTTTGTGTTCGAGACTATATTTAATTTTCCATTTCCTCGTATTGGCTGACTGTTTTTACCTGGCTCAGGCCGACATAAGTCATCTCAAACTTGTTTTTATAGATGGCCCTTCGCAGGCAGCAATCAAAGAGCTCCACTCCTCCACACAGTGTTCCCTGTCAGGACACACACAACGAACATATAATAAAAACAACATGCACTTTTTTTTTTTTGCAGATGTGTCACACTGTAACTCATGTAATTTGATGAGGTATTTACAGCACAGAGGCGTGATCCATCTTTCTTCCAGGCCAAGCTGGTGATGGTGTAGAGGTTGAGAATCTCTTTGGGCTTGGCTTCATCCCACACACTTCTCCTCGGAGCCCAGTTAAACACCCGCAACCTGGACAAACGCCAGGTAGAGGAACAACTTACCACTCACTATTCAGATATTTATGCTGATAGGTAGAACATTTAATCTGTTTTTTTCCCAGGAGACCTTGTACTGACCGGTCAAAGCTGCCAAACACGACAGACTGCCCGCTGGGGCTGGTGGCAGCCACAGTGAACTCTTTCTCTGATCGGTCACGGCTGTAGTCAAAGGTCTGCAGAATGTGACCCTCCCTGCCGTAGGCAACCACCTTCTTATCACAGCCACCCACCATGATGCTGTTTGCACCCCAGGCCAGGGCATAGGGTGGGCATGGGTGCATCAACAGCTTACCCTGTGTCAGAGTGGGTCAGTGTGTGAGTGGGTGTTTGTTTTATGGCACAGATGGGAACAGACAAAAATATACACAGCTGATGAGTGAGACTGTGGGTACCTGAGATTCTCCTGAGCCTTCATCATCGAAGAAATAACGCACGACTGTCCCATCAGCATGGCCAGACAGGATGCCCTTGCCAGAAACACTGACACAACGCAGGTTTTACAAAGCACAAGAGAAGAAAATGAACAAGTATTTAACTTGTAAAACTGGCAACTGGCTTAGCATCTTGAGAAAGACAGGACAGATATCATGATCATCTTTCATTGTTTAAACACCCTGAGCTAACCTGTGCTCACTGTTGCATATAAATATGAATTAAATATGCATTTAATCCGGCCTTTCTGTGTGGAGTCTGCATGTTCTCCCTGTGCTTGTGTGGGTTTTCTCCAGGTACTCTGGTTTCCTCCCACAGTCCAAAAACATGTATGTCAGGTTGATTGGTGACTCTAAATTGCCCATAGGAGTGAGTGTGAGTGTGTGAGGTTGTTTGTCTCTATGTGGCCCTGTGATGGACTGGGGACCTGTCCAGGGTGGACCCCTGCCTTTCACCCAAAGAGAGCTGGGATAGGCTCCAGCAGATCCCTGGGACCCTGGTTAGGACTAAGGGGGTCTAGATGATGGATGGATGGATATGCATTTACTTGGATGCCAGTGAGACAACACAGGACTCGGTGCCATAGATGGTTGAAGACTTATTAGTCTGAGTGTTGGCAAGGCGAACCTGTAAAACAAGTCACAAACTCTATTCATTATAATAATTTTAACTTAAACGTGCACTTTTTCTTTGTTTTTTTTGACATAAGTTTACTTTTAAAGGCTTTTGGAAGATTTTTTGCACTAAGGCACCAATAGCTGCTCTGTTAACTAGTTTATTTCCATATGCAAATGTTTCCTTAACTCCCTGGATTCAGGGTGCAGCCAATAAACTCTTAATCAGGTGAAAACTAAAATGATACAGCTACTACTCTACAGCCACTATTAACAGTAATCCCGTTAAGAATGGCTAGGCCTAGCAAATAAAGAAACTTTCTGGACAGTGCACATGAACATGGTTTGTAATAAGTGGTGAGGATGTGTCACTGACTTACTTTGCCATCAACTAATCCATAAATAATTGCATGTTCTGCAGGCCAAAGCAGGCAAGTCACAGCACTCTGCAATGCAGTCAACAATGTTACACAAAGAAGTCACAGAGCTGGAAATTCAACATATCTGCTTGATAAAATAGTCAGTAAATAAAAGATACCACAGTAAATATGCCCCAACCCCCAAATATCCAAAGCATAAATTTCACATTGGTTGATATTAACAGTAAAACTACAGACAAACAAATGAAGTCTGATTAGCATAAAATGAACATGGTTATTGTCATCTTACAGCATTTGCAAATTTAAATGTATAACTATTTTTCCATTTAACAAAGGACTTCTACAGCTATCCATGTTTTCTTTCAGGCTTAGAAATTTCAGAAATACAGTGGTGAACTGATCATTTCTTGCATACAACTCTGATGGAAACAGAGTGGATGCCTCTTTAAACATGCTGTTCACTGCCTGAACAAAGTTTCTGCTTGTGTTTACTCACTGTTTGCACAAATTTGTTGCAAATGGCCTTCTTATCCCCCCTAGCAGAAAAAATAAAGGTGAGAAAAATCAGTCTTCATGAATCAACATACATACATAAGATCAGGTTTAA
The DNA here is from genome assembly GCF_900324485.2 of Mastacembelus armatus. Classification (NCBI taxonomy): domain Eukaryota; kingdom Metazoa; phylum Chordata; class Actinopteri; order Synbranchiformes; family Mastacembelidae; genus Mastacembelus; species Mastacembelus armatus. The sequence goes on from NC_046656.1 coordinate 19,845,831, forward strand.
TAGATAGACAGATACTTTATTCAGTATATTTATTTATTTACTTTATTCAGTAATATGACAAAAAGAAAATCAAAAGTAAAAAGCCAGAGAACAGTACCAGTCCTCTCCGATTCTGTAGACAAAGATGATGTTGTCAGATTGGCCGATAGCGATTTTGGTGGAGTCCGGCGAAAAAACCATGTCATTGACAGCATAGCTCTGTTTTCCAAACTGGCAAAAGATTACATCAAATTGTTGTTACACAATCAGCATATTCATCCCACACACTAATTATGCCCAGTTAAGCAGCTCACACAAGGATCAATTCACCACCTTTGTTATTTGTACAGTCAGACTCTTAGTGCTGCACAACCAGTTGAAATATTTTCAATTTACATCATCTGTTAGAGGGTTTCTTTATTTGGCCTGTTCCTCTTCTCAATATTTTGTCTATTTCTTATGCAAGTATTGCAGTTTTGTGTTTAAGACTGTGTTTCCTGAAGTGGTGATCCCTTTTTTGTTACTGAATACATTGACTTATTTTTTTTACTTTGCACTGTGGGTTATTTGTTGTGCCTTGTGTCTGGTATTATTTTATTTTCAGATTGTCCTTGTTTGCAAAGTGGGTGTGTGTGGATGTAATAAATGTGACCTCCCTGACCTTGGGGTCCAGGGGTTTAGTGGAAAACTTGTCTCTCCTCTCTCCCTGTTCGTCATAGAGCAGCACGACTCTGTCCACAGTGCAAACAGCAAACTTTGTGTTGTTGGGTGCCCAGGCCATGCACGTCACTTTGGCAGCACCTTCCTGTGAGAGCAGAGAGAACCACACAATCAGAAGTGAGGACTGCATGGATTTACAGGCCAACCAGAGACAGAACCCCTGACTCCACAGAATCCCAACAATGACGAGGAGACAGAATGACTACAGGGAGATGCAAAACTTCTATCACAAGACACAACCACCACCACATGGCACAAAATTATAAAGAGAAAACAAATAAAATAGACTTAAGGTCACAGTGTCTTGCTCCCATGTAACACGTGCTTGTGTCCAGGGGATAACTAACTGATTCCTAAACCGATCCCTTAGCCGAGCTAACCCGGTATATTCTGTTAATGCTGCGTTCTGTTACCACCGGTGCTCATGCCAAACTCCGTGGACTATTTAACGGTTTCGGCTGATGATGCTGAATAAACTTTTGACCACTCACAAAACGGCAGATTAGCTAGTTTGGCGTTAACTGGACCTAACGTCATCCTTGTTTAATCACGTAACAAACCGTTTTGTTTCAGCTTCACACTGATGCTGTAACGTTAAGTTGCCGTTAGCTAGCGTTAGTACTGTTGAAATTACCTGGGGTGTTAAAAGTGTCTTAAGATGCTTCAGTTGCATTTTCGGGGGTCTTTAGGAAGGCCACACAGGGAAGAATGTTAACAGTCCACTGAAATACAGGGCACTCTTTAGATTTGGGAGATTTCGATGAGCTAGTCCAAGCTAGCAGCTAGCTAGCAGAGAGGACATTTTTGTGGTTGCTAACGCTAAACACAACTGTGATCTCCTTAGTTACCGCAGGGGGCGGGGACTTCTGGTGCATTTAACATTGTGGGAAACATCACCACTTCCCCTTACGCTGTGTTCGAGAAATGTATTTTAGTTACAAACATAAAAACAAACAAATAAACAAAACAAGTACAACATTAAACTTTAGATGCAATGAAGTCTACAAAACAATCATTATGTAAAAACAATTAAAATAAAAACAGACAACTCTATACAGAGGATAGGGTTAAATGGAGGCAGAGGATTCGCTCTGGCGATCCCTGAAGGGAGCGGCCGAATGGAAAAGAAGATATATGGTTTTCTATATATGTTACATATATGACCTTATATAATAAAAAACTTTAAGAAATAAGTTACATAGTTAATTTGTGTAACCTTACTACCAATGTTTGTGGAAATACAGGGAAAAAATAAAAGCTACTGGAGATGCCGGGGATTGAACCCGGGGCCTCATACATGCAAAGCATGCGCTCTACCACTGAGCTACATCCCCTTCCGTGAATGACCCCTACACGGTAGTATATTTATGTGAAATACACTGTTATGGCGCTAACATGCTCATATAATACGTCAGTAATTATCAATATTATCAAATCAAAACCCAATAACTGTTGACCATCTTATTACCACATAAAACTATCGCAATTTAAATAACAGATTTTAAAATTTTATCACTACTGAATACATAGTCTTGAAAATTAAATAGTTTAGTGCACTGAAATATCTGATTTTGTTTAGTGCACTGAAATATCTGATTTTGTAATTCATCTTTCTGAATTCATGTGGTCTGAAATTCACTTTGAAATTCCCAATAATCGGTTTCAAGTTGTGCAGTGAGAAATGCAGTTAAAATAATTATCTGGAAGCATCACAGTATAAATTTTTAGAAATTTTCACAATCAGGTACAAATACAAGACAAAAACAGACAAGAAGTTATAAAATCCCCCTTTTTTATTTGGTTGATTCATTTACAGATCTTCCACAGGGAACCACAACAGTTAGTGACACTCCCAAAAGAAAAAAAATCAAATAAAAACCTTCATCTACAATGATAAAATGTCTTTGTTCTTCTATCTTATGTTCAATTAAACATTTTTTTGACACTCTTGAAAAAAAAATAGCATGTTCAGTAAAGTGAATCTGATCCCACGTAACCCTGGATGAACATTAGCTCCAAGCTAACTGTTTTTAGCATGGAATTGTTTTTTTCTAAAGCATCATATACTAAGACGCCAGCATGAAGCATTGAAGCCACACTTAACGTAACCGGCTACCATCACATTCAACAATATTACATTTAGGTTATGGTATTTCTATATGGTATAAATAAAAAATAATAATATATGTACACTGTTAAAACAGACATAAATTCATAAAACATGTCCATTGACAATAAGGAAATCTTGTCAGTTATTTTGTTGTTAAACTACTTATTTACAAGAATTAAAAAAATAATAAATATGTCTCCATTTAGTGCTCCATGGCCCTGTTGCTTTCATAATCACTTGAGAAGATCTGAAGAAAGATTAAAATTGAATACTGAAAATGTTATGAGACACTCTTGACATTACAAATAGGTTTTGGCAATTGATGTTAAAAAAAATTTGAATAGATGACCCTCGAGTTTTCAGACAATTCTACTGAGAAACAAGTTGTAATCCATCATAAACAGTGCAAAGTAAACTTGGGCTGGTTTATGAGCAGTGCTTAATTCAACAAACGAAACAAGGAGCTTGGCTGCTGGTACTACATGTAGGTCTGTATTAAGTTTATTGCAGTTAGGTCTTTATTAAAGAGTTTAGCAGCTGAGAGATGAGTTTGCCTGTAGTCTTGTGTCTGTGCTGTTTAACATTTAATAGACACGCTACAGACTTTATTTATTATTGAGAAAGGTAAAGGCATAGGCTTTCATTTCACCTTGCATTATCCACACTGGAAAATAACACCACATAACATCTGACCTTCACATGACTTAAGTAAAACAAAGGTTTGATAAAAAATAGGACAATGTTTTACCAGAAATAAGAAACATGTGGGATCAATACTGCTCTTATCAGCAGACAATTAGCTTTGCACAGAAACTGGAAATGGGCAAACACTCACTCTGTTCAAGCATTTAAAAAACAAAAATCCACCTCCTAGCACCTTTAAAACTCACTAGTCAACATAATACAATCATTTAAGTGGTAAAAACTGATGTACAAAGACGTCAGGCTGTGGGGGGCAGATTATGTGCCGGACTAAACCTTTACCAGTAACTCAGAAATAAAACAAATAAATATATATTATCCAAAATTTCTAACCATTGCTTTAAAATACCCTGGGAAAGAAATTTGGACTGTAGTCAGGTAGACATGAGAGTGTTTTAGTTTGCATCTCAAATTTCAGAAGATACAGACATTTACAGACACAGCGTGAATTCAAGCAGCTGATTAGATCTAATTAAAACAGAGGGAGAAATATGGCTTTGTCGGGAAGACTCTTAGAACAGCCCGTCGCCTCTTAACAGCTCCACAAACATCAATAACCAAAAATGTCAGTAGCAACTTAAAGCCTGATAAGCAGACAAGTGTCAAAGCTCCAACAAGTGACAATTAATCAGCAACAGTTCTGATAATTGATCAATGAACCATTTGAGTCACCTGCCAAGTAAATATGCCAAACTTTCTAATTTAGATTTCTCACATGAGAAGATTTGTTGCATATTTTACATGATACTAAACTCTGAATCGCTTGTCGAGCAAAACGAGATTTAAAAATGTCACCTTGTCTTTTTTCCCCATTTTCTGACATTACATCGGCAAAAAAAAAAAAAAAAAAAATAATCATTTGCTGCAGCCCAAAAGTTGAGCATGCAGACAACACTGCTTCATGCTTAGAGAAAAGAAACGTGCACGTAGATCAGATGCACCAGGCTACAGTCACATCAGAGCTGAAGAGGTCCAAATCTGATTTTTCTTTTCAAATCTAGTCTGGCCCCTTTGGACATGTGGTCCTGATCTAATTTAAATCTGATCAAGATGGCTGTGATCACTGCACAGTTCAAGCTGAAACACCAACAGTGAACAGTGAAGGAAGAGCAATAATAAATGACCAATATCAGCAAATGAGAGCTAATCCCTAAAGAGCGTTCGGAGAGAAAAGCTGCGGAGTCAAGATAATGAATAAAGCCTCTTTCTACCAGTCACCGTCATGTCCCCGTACATGTATGTTTATCTGATTATGTTTGCCACACTACATTTATCCGCGAAGACATAAAAATCACCAACAGCTAGAAAATATTCCTGAACATGAACGGGTGACATCAAACTGTTGCAACAAGAGATTGTTCTGTTCGGTCACTGCCACAATTGTTGTTCAAGGCACAGCACTGTCAACATCAAGTCAGGAAGCAAAAGGAGAAAGTTTCCATCCAGGAAATTCAAGACAGATCAGGGAGAAGACTTATGGTGCAAAGATGCAGGACCTAATGGATTACTTCCCCGTCTAAAAGAAGAGTGGCTGGAATTTGCAGTGAAGTGGATTGTTTGCTTGCTCAGTGCTCGTAATCCTGCCAGTTACATAAAAAATGAAAAGATACTCAAGTAATTGCAGTGCAATCAAATTAGGAGACTGACACTGCAGTGTAATCTTAGTGAACCTGGTCCTGAGGTTACAGATTATCAAGTAACTATAAAGTCGAGATAGTTAACGTAGTTCTGGAAACATAAGAAGTACAATAAAAGCCTTACAATCTGACTAAACATATATATAATCATATGAAATGACAAAACACCCGCTTCAAAAGGTGCATGGACCGGAAGGTGCACGATACAAGCACAACTGTTGCTTTCTGAGCGAATGGCATTTTGAGAAACTATTGGCCTCGACCTGCTGGCTACATGAAGCTGGTGGCTTTGGTCTACAACATAACTGACCACAACAAAAGAAGAGATCAGACAAACATGATGAATAATCATAACGTAATTTTCAAGATGAAACGTCAACGCTTATTTTATTGGTACGGCATCTGTTGCTGTCCTCAGGACTCAACAGATTATGCTGGGGGTTGTATTTTCTTAGCTAAAGGTGGCACACGACGACATACTGTACAGTGAGGGCAGATACGAGTGTGTGTTTGTATACAGGACGTGTGTAACCAGAGTTTGAATGTCTGTAAGGTTAGGCCAGGCAGTTCTTCCACGATTTGTGGTTTGGGTGTGTATACTCTAGTGCTGTACAGTAGGGGGCATGCATCCAGAGAAAAATGCATGCACATTGGAGAAGAAAGCCTCAACTCTACTCCTGATCGAAACACCTAAATCTCTTCTTCTGGGTTTTGGCTCAAGCATTTAACATCGAAGCCGTAAATCTGTAAGAGTCAGTCCAACACTGACTTCTGCTGCGTCACATTTCTTCCACTCATCCTCATCCCTCCTACTTCAGGTTGTGCGTTTAAATGAGATGTAGTAGTGACCCGACTGAACTCTTGGTTCTGTAAAGCAACTATTACTCCAGCTCCCCTGGAAGGATATTGTTTTACACTTGACACTTGACATCAAGAACAAGTAGGAAAGGAAGAACGCTGGAGGGCTGGAGGACTGTTAACACAATGTGTTTGTTCTGTGGAAGAAAAGGTGGAAGATGAACAGGGAAGAAAAGGTATTCCACACCTTCATCATCAGTCCTAACACATGGTTTGTGTTTTCCTGCTGCCTCCTGATGATGTGTATACATCACAAATAGCATCCAATCCACAATGGAGTCACCAGCCCTCATGGCTTTCTTTAATTCTTCTTCCAAAACAAGTTAAAGGAGAGGAAATGTAAAAAAAAAAAAGTACTGTCCAAACTGAAAGAAGGGATGGGATAGAGGGAATATAAGAACAATAATCCAGTCCTGGTCTGGACAGCAGACACCACCTTCCCATGGTATTTTTTTTTTACATTATAACCCATTGTTTTTGCCTTTTCCTGCCCAGTGTCACATCCTTACTGGTTGGAGTGGGATGACCAGAAAACATTAGTCAGGAGCTCAGGCATGTCAAACCTAGGCCTGAATAGCTAGACTGCTAACAAACCACAGCCACCCCAGACTGGACAGACAGGTGGAAGAAGAGAGTGGACCTGCAGGAGGATGTTAGTTACCTTGTACTTATTAGCTGGTCTGAAGTTTTCAGTGAGGCTCTTTGTTGTCAGAGCCAAGTCAGAGGGTGCATGAACACTCCTCCTTCATTTGAGTTCCACAGAGGTCCACCTTGCAGGTGTTGTCCAGTAGGTAGATCAGGTAGGTAGTGATGGGCAGGAAGGAGGTTTGGGCCTGGGCTGGTGACTCTGGGCTGGTTGATCTCTGGGTCGAATGTGGCTGGATTAGGTTCTCGAAAGTCTAAAGAGGTAAAAATCAGAGGCGAAACTGAGATAAAGATTCAACAACGATTCTATCCAGATATCAGGACATGTACAAAAAAAAAAAAAAAACTTTGCAAAACTGTCTCCAGCCACTGGCACATCATGTTTTTCCTTCTGTCACACACACACACACACACACACACACACGTATAATTTGGATATAAAGTGCGCTAAAGTGCAGCACCTGAAGTGAAACATTTGTCAGATGATTCCATGACTTACACGTTAAAAACATTACACTGCAAACAAACATCAAATATCAGCCAAAAACAAAGCTCCGTTTCTAAAACAAGTTTATTATTGTTCATCCAGAAGAACAAAAAGGACAATCCAGTAAAAAAGTTTAACTTCACTAAAAAAGTCAAATGTTTATGGCTGTTGGTAGAAAACTGGGCTGCTGTTTTTTGTTTTGTAATCATGCAGTGTAAAGTACTTGACTCAGTTAATTTAAAAAAAACTACTTTTATGTACTAATTTATAACTAAAGGTGTTTTATGAAAGCATTTAAATTTTAAGACCCATTAAAATGACACTTTGATAGTAAATTCAAGTATTTCCAGGTGTTTTGCTCTGCATATTAAAAAATAACACACAGGGTATTTGACCTACCTGCTTCTTAAGGTTGAGGCTCATCCACACTGTCACTTTCCTGTAAGGGGGGGCAAACATGTTATATTTTGATCAAAGTAAAAACAAAAATGTGCCTATTTCTCCTAAACACTACTAGAACAGGCAAATTATATGGTTAATTAATTGAAACAGAAAACAACACAGTGATGACTGTAAATTAAACAATGCTCTCACATTTTCATTTAAATAAATATCTGTCAAATCTTTTATAAAAACGCAGGAATCCAACAAACGACTGCAGCTACAGCCATGAGTTAAGCCATGCTGATTTTCTGACGGAGCTTTTCAGTGGCTTAATGAAGCATATGGGGACAGTATGAAGAGACATGCCAGGGAAAGACGACTTGAACAACATGGTGAATAAATGCAACAGTGGGATTGGGACACAGGTGGTTAGTTATGGTAAAGTGACCAGTGACACAGTGAAAGTGCCAAAGTTCAGTCAGTTACATATCCATCGGACTGCTGGGATCGGCGAGTGGGTAGCCGGCTGCCAGCCTTGACATAGACAGGCCCCTGCGATTCCCCAGTAGTCTGAATTTTGGCACTTTCATTGCATCATAGTGACCTACAACCAGATGGGCAGCTGGCAAGTGCCGCCGAGGATGAAGATGGCTACATGACAAAACGGATGAACCACAGCGTGCGACACATGAATTATACGACGTGGTTCTTACGAGTCATTTTGACTCTGGTAAGGTCTCTCCGGGGTTTTCTTCCCCTGCTGGACTGGCTGACGTCTGTGACTGGGGTTGAGGTGGAGGCATGGGCATAGGCAGTGGGATTGGCTGATTCTGGCCTTCTGGGCCTTCTGGACCCAGATTTGATGTGGGCTGGCATATGATTACTGTGTTACCTGCTGGGTTGGAGCATGAAAACAAGAGTCCTGCAGTGTGAGAGCATATTAAATCCACTGCTGAAGTAGCAGAAAGTCTTGGGCTGGTTACAGTTTTAACACTGGTTTTCCTTCACGTAATTTAACATTAGTATATGTCAACAATTAGTCAAGACACTGTAGTTTTACTGAATTTAAACTTTAAAAAGAACTTATTGATCTTCTTAGAAATGAAAAGTTCAATTCAAGCAGTACAAAGTACCTTCATTAAACTGAATACACCCAGGAGGTTGCTGCTGCAGCTTCGCTTGGTCTGGTTTAACTCATTAGTTAATATTAGTAAACCTGTAGAGTTGTATCATATGCAGATACTGTTGTGACTCAGATTTGTCTCTACTTCCTATTGATCATTATACAGGATTATTACAGTTTAAAGCTTACTGCTTTAGCAAACACTAAATAATTTCACTTGAGTTTGCAGACTCTGGTGGGTGGACATGTATGTTTCTTCACAGGTCTATGACACACACACACACACCATGTTAAAGTAACAGTAACTTCAACAGCTTGAATTTAGCTCTTCTCTCCCCACAAATAAAAAAGTGAAAGACAACAGACAACTATCAGTATAAAGGGAGAGTATTAACATCATGTCACTGACTGTGGGGTGAGTGAACAGAGTTTAGACCTTATGTCAGTGAAGCGACCTCTCACCTCCGTCCTGCTCTGCTTTGATCTGGGCCTCCAGGTCCTCAGGGTCGACGTACTGGTAGTTTCCATCGTCGTCGGGTGGTTTACACTTCCCACAGCAGAAACAGCAGCAGAAAAAGCAGCAGAAGCAACAGCAGCAGCAGGTGAACAATGTACAGCACAACACCAGGCCCTGCAGAAATAAACAGCCATGTAACAGCAGGGAACTAACAGAGCTGTGTTTAGCTCTAATTACTGGTGTTGGCAAAACTCAAATGATGAACAGTGATGGTGAATGCTCCCCTTACCCCTATAAACTGAAATATTTCAATAACTTTACCTTTTTTATTTTTATTTTTAGAAATAATTGATATTTGCTGCTTATGAAAAACCTTTGATTTCAAATAACTATAACTATAGAGTACTAGAAATGTAACTAGCTCCCTCCACCACCCAAACAAAACAAAAATAATCTGTCAAGAGTTTCTAAAAATCCACAGAGATTTCATGTAAACATAAACACGCACCTTAAACCACCATTTGGACATGAGGAAGTAATATTTGACGCTTTCCTCTCCGAACTGCTCGGACACATAAAGGCCCATGGAGCCATACTCGTCATAAATCTTCCTCTTGGTCTCGTCATTTAAAATGGAGTGGGCATTGTTAATCTCTTTAAACTTCTCCGCTGCCTCTGGATTGTCTGGATTCTTGTCTGGGTGGTACTTCAACGCTAGTTTTCTGACAGGGGAGACAGGAACAGCAAGTGTTGCAGAGTGAAGGAAGTGAAGGAAACATTATCAGGCTCAAAGGCCAAATCTGACATTGTATTATTAGTTTGTGATGAATAAATAATTAACTGCAAACTGAAGTTAAGTTTTGTTCCTGTCTATTCAGGAAGAGCATGTGAGAAAAGGCCTCTAATAATTGATTATAGATTAGTTTCCAGTAAGTAAATCTGGAAATCAGTCAACTGAAAGACAATCAGCGACTATTCAGAATGAACTGCAATAATTTTAGTCATTTTTCAGGCAAATGTTTTCCAACCTTTACCAGTGCATTTTCAGATTTTGTATAGTTTATTTGACTTGATGAAAATTTAAAAATAACACAACCGCACAGCACTACTAGTTACGATAACAGTTATGAGGGTAACTTTGCAACAATCATAAACTAATCCTGTGAATTGAGACATCTTAATAAATCAGACTGCTGACCTATATGCTTTCTTAATGTCCTCAGCTGAGGCTCCTTTCTCCAGCCCTAGCACCTTGTACACACTCTCCCCAGCGGTGGACATCTTCCTCTGGGGACGGGAGGAGTTTGGTTCAGCCATGGCTCACTTCTGTTAGCACAGAAAAAGATAAAAATCAACAAAATCCAGAGAAGAAAAACATGCAAAACTTTAAGTTCTCAGGGTTTTGGTGCATGTCCATCGTTAAATGTAGGCGCTACCGCTTTGGTGTTTTTACCACTAGATTTACCGACCACAGCATGCCAAACCCCTGGCGAGCCATGGTCTGCAAGGCAAAAGGGCGACCATGGTGCTCAAGAGTAGGTGAAGCACTCCACCACTTTAACAAGTCCTGGCCAAAATGTGACAAGTGGTACTGAGAAGTCCCATATAGAGATAAGACTTATTTTTAGAAGTACTAAAAAGTACACCTTTAATTACCCCCATAATAACTACTCATTCACAACCGAAGACAATGTGTTAGAGATAATGTTCAAAACCGTGTAATTAGTGGCTCACAGTTACAATATGGTACACAGGGACATACTAATTCCTACTGAACCACACACTTAATGCTGCGCGGGTCATTGACTAAAGAAGATTACATTTTGCTGATCTCACAGATTACTAGTCTATGTCAGAGAGGGCCAAGGTCCTGGGTCAGAGTCTGGCTAGACAGCTCTTCACACACATGCCACAACAAACTAAACAAGTGTCCACACACCTGCACAGCGGCTGCACCGCAGGCTTCAAACAGGCATGTACGCTGGGACATGGTGCTGCCACCAGTTTACACTGCAACATGAACATGAAGAAATATTTCACGCGCAGTAAACGCTGGCTAGATGGCTTCTCATTTACTCACTGTTGTGCTTTAAGGTAATTTTGGCTTTTAATGAGAAAATTCCCTAAATTAAATCCTCTATTTCTCTGGTGCAGCACCAGTTGAAGAAAAAACAGCTTTGCATCTGTTACCTGCCATCAGATTAGCTAAGAGTGCTCAACACTGCTTACATGCATCTTTTTAACTGTAACACACAGTGACAGAAACGTACAGTATTTTTCTCTTTTCTTTTACCGGGTTCACTAGAGTCTGACTCAGAAAGATTCGGGTAAATGTTTTACATCAGTTCTGGAAAACAAATAACCAACTACTGGAATGCTTAACGTCTGCCTCTCCGTCAGCAACAGCTGTCCTGCAAAACACATCTGCGCGCCCTGGACAGTAAATGGTACTAGATCATCATATAACGTGCACAAAAAGAAAAGCCCAGTCTGCCTCTTGATGAAAACAGAAAAACCAGTAAAGTGGACGTCAAATAGGCTGCTATTTGTCTCTATGTTTACCCTGCAAGTCCAGATGGTGTTCCTGCTGCAGCCAAGAAAACTGACGTCTCTAAACATGCTGCACCAAGCTTGGAACAGCCCGGGTCCCACAGGACATTAAGACCATCTTGGGATATGTCAGCTAACATAGGCTAACCTCTAAAACCACTGAGTTACTGCCAAGAGATGTGTGTATATATATATATATATATATATATATATATATATGTATATGCTGACCAAACTGCCAGTCTGCAGCTCATACTGGAGCGATCGATCGAGCAGCACTGCGCCAGGTCTATTATGTTAATTAGCAAAGTGCTGTTCTCATGGTGCAGACTTTTAAAAATGCTCCTCATGCAAATACTCATTTATCACACAAACAGGAGTGAAGGAAATGAAAACAAGCTACAACACCAGCCTTTGTACAGACCCTAAAACTAGAGACAGAAACGGACACAGAGGAGCCTTTTGTTCTCAGCTACAAAGATTTCACTGTGAGCATTTTGTGCTTTAGGTTTTATTCAGTGCAGATAATAATCCAACTTACTATTCATCATGATCTGTCAGCTGAAACAAAACAGACCTGACTGAAAGACATTCAACTAAATATTTAAGTCTCTAGTCTCTAACACACCCATCTAAAATCATGCTTTTGAAACGTTCCTACTAAAGATGATTAAAAAGAGGCCCGTTATTAATATGATGTAAATTAATATAGACTTAGAGGACGATTGCAAACTTAGTTCATTTTTCTTAAAAAATAATCAACATAGTTCATATTTAGAAGTCCTCAAATGATCTTCTTAAACACAGTTATTAGAAAATAACATAAAAGTAAACTCTCAAGAAATAAAAACCAATGTTGTGCCAGCTTGATGCCTTTTTTTTATTGCTGGAGACAGGTTTTTGTCAAAAAGCACAAATGAAGAAAATCATGTGAGGATGAAGAGCAACAACTTTCAGTGGTACGTCAGCTCTTAAAATAGAGCATGATGCTGTTACTCTGAAAATAGTTCACTTTTTTGTTAAAAATAACAGTGGCTTTCTAAAGATGTGTGGCATGTTAAGTGTGTAATGACAACAGCCAAGGCTAAGCACCCATAGGTTCCACACCACAGCAATAAAAAGAAAATAATCAGTGAAAATACCACTGTAAATGATAAGAAATATACGTTTATCATAAATAACATCAAATACATAGATTTACATGGATAAAAGTGGCTTCAGTTAATAATTATGAGCTTATTACACTGTTTTCTGACATTGTACACACCAGCCTTTATTATAGAAAATAAGCAATAAGATATCAATAACAGAAAGGATTGTTGGTGTGAGCCTTAATGTGTAAAACTGTGTTGCCTGAGCTTTTCTATCAGAAATAATCAAAGCCATTTGATAAAAAACAAAAAGCTTTGAAGCACAAGGGTCTTAAAACTAGATTTTAACACAGACTCCTTATACAAAACCAGACTAGTTAATCTCCTACTTCTATGATACAAATCTGCATCTAATCAAATTATCTAGGCCCAAATTTTGTTTGGTGAACAGCATGTTTAGCTTCCTGCAAGACCTGGTTCAGGGCACAGCAGTAAATCTCCATAATTAGGTCATAAGTTCGGGTATGTATGTAAACATACAACAACCTCGATCTCCGTCTTACCTGCGGAAAAGCATCCTTTAACAGACATGTGACGTGACTTATTGTCTGGTGTGATCTTGCTGCTGATTCAGAGTAACTGTCCGGTACAATGAAGGAGAAAACCCGCATGATTGTCGCCTGTTCGCCCTTGTGAAGCCTTAATCCTTCACTAATCCCCCTACAAATGGAGAAATACTTTCTGTTTCACACCTCTGTCATTCATAAATAAATGTGACTAGGATCATTTTTACCAAATTATTTTAATGACCCTGTTTCTCATGGTTTCAAGGTAACTAGTAGATTTCATCCTATATTTCTGTCCCCGGTGTTGACAGGTAAGGTAGCTGTTAGCTGACCTAGCATTCAATCCATACATGAGCCACTTCACAGCTCAAAGTGTTTAATATAAGGCCGGACATAAATAAATGCCAGCCAGCACCTGTGGCCCGTTATATTACGTAGCCCTGCTGTCGCTGTAACGTGACGACAAAACATGCACCAAACTGTATTTACAGTTTTGCCCATTTAACACAAAGTGATATTTCTGTGACCACGTGCTCAGCAAAAATGTTTTTTCATTTTCTCACAGCATCTGTACGAGAAATGTCACCAATTCGGCGTAAGCTACAACCAACCTAGAGCTAATTCAGCACTTGTCAACAAGTACAAATCCTCACAAGCCTCATAAACCTTCCCTGCCACCGCCCTCCAACTTACCGATAAATAACGCGAAAAAAAAATATTTTATGTTTTTTCCGAAATGAAAGTTCACGTTGATGGCTTTATATATTTTTGTAATAATTTAAAAATATTTGTCAAATGTGAAAAATTAGCTTTGCTCAGAAACAAGTCAACCTTAAACAACCAGATTTCTGGATGGAGTTCAGCGTACGTGAACGTGACAGCTACCTTCAGTTAGCTAACCTCATGCTAGCCCGGCTAAATCACTACTGGCCAAACGTCTTACCTTGTGCAAACTGAACACTGTGTATCTCTCCGGACGTTTAGCTGGATCATAGAGGCATCCGGTTTAATGCCCTAACTCCCAGTTAAAGGGTCAAAAACACTATAACGTTAGACCGGGAGTCGTCGGGGTGCTAGCCGGTGCTAGCCCGCTGCTAGAGGACATTGGCGGATTGCTCCTTCCAGGAAATGAAAACCGACGGAATGTTGCTTTCAAGGTTTCGTCCAAAATCCGCCTGTCCAGTGATGAGGCTAATAATAGCGTGAGATATTTACAATTAACTCTCACATTAATTAATAGATGCCGTTAAAATTACACAAGGTTTGCCTCAGTTTGTCATTAAAGTAAGTTTTAAATGTCTGTACTTTCAGGAGATAAATGTCATTTATACGTAGATACGCACACAAGCTAAATATTTACGAATTAAAATAAGGCGAATTACTTGTCACACATGTCAAAACATGAGAATAAACACAATTAAGAGTCAAGAGTCCAATCTGACTCGAAATTTAAACTCCTCTGTTAACTGGGATCACACAGTCCAGCCTGATTATGTATTTATTTACCAGTCATTTTATTTCACTGTCCTCTCATTATTTACAATCTTGCTGCGTCACTCATGCACCCTTATGAATTTTTTACAGGGTTATTGAATGCAGCATTGCTTGTACCTCCACGTGTTTTTATTATTTAACTATTCTTCCTCATATCTGAGCAAATCCGGGTTTTGAAGATTTTTAAAAGGTCTAACACTGAACTGCTTTATTGACAGTATTCAAAGAAACATTTTACATCCTTTACTTAAGTAAAGTACTAATCAAAACTGCAAATACTCCCAAAAAGTAATGATACATAAATGTCCTTAAACTATCAAAGAAAAATATTTATTCTCTCACAGTTTCACAATTTATCTCCACAAACTGTAAAGCTAATTTTACAATTGCAGCAACTATAACATGAAAATACAAATATCCTGTGGTTATGTTTGGGACAAGCTGATCAAAGTCTAATATCATCTGTTTCTGTCTGTATTTAACATATAGAAGATGTTCAGAGCCTTTATGTGAATATAAATGACAACTGCAGAAGTGAAAATTGTCTTAATTTCTCCACATAATGCAAAGTAATTAACCAGCACTTCACTTACAACAATCCCCATTTTCCTTAAAAAAAAAAAAAAAGTTATAGTATAGTAGGAAATTACTGACAATTACAACCCTTAACCATCACAGACTATGCCTTGAAATCAGTTGTGTATTTCCATTTGTAGTTAAAGAACAAACCGTCAGAAAACTGGTCCCATCGTTGGTTATTATAGGAAAACCTCTACAAACCAAACTGCTGACAATGTGATCACAATGATTAAAGTAGTAGTTGATCATTTTCTCCCTTTTATCCAAGTACCAAAACATTTATAAGGCACCTGTGTAGAAGAAAATAAACACTGATGCTCTGTTGACTATTCAATGTTGCTGGTCCCACAAACAGCTGGGTAAGACGAAGCTTTATGGAAATGTTTTAAGACATGAAACAAACCCAGTTGTAACAAAATACTCATCTTCACATGACATACAGATAAAAAACAAAAACAAAAATAAGTGGTAGTCTAACTGGTTTATGACTCAATTTAAACTCTTAGTGTTTGTATTGTAAAGGACCATTAAGACCATTAAGGACTGGGCTGTGGACTGGTATTTCAGGAAAGAACATGAAGGTACTGTGTCAAAGTGAATACTGTTACCATTTATGTAATAAACAGATAGTACATAGATTTATCTGCCCAGTACGGTGGCCAGCAGGGCCATTCGGATGTACATGCCGTTCTCTGCCTGACGGAAATATGCTGCTCTCGGGTCTGTGTCCACTTCCATACTAACAGAAAAACAAAGTAAGGTGAAAGAGTTTTAGTCCAGAGTGCAAAGAGGTCACAAGACATCAGTGTTGCACTGCATTTGATTAACACAGAGTTTGACAGTTTAATTACACTGCAACAGAAGAGCATAATTATAAAGGTAAACACAGGAGCCAAATTCTGTTTATTATGTTGTCGTTTCTCTGTACTTGCCAAAACAGCATCAACCTGCTACAAAACCTGTGAAGGTGCCCTGTGGCAGCTGCTCATAAAAGTCCTGTCAGTTTAGGGGTGGAGCCACCATAGACACGACCTATAGACACGACCTATCTCAGTATATCTTTACACCAATATCTGGACTGTAAGACCCTACTGTTCATGTACCATGTAATAAATCCATTATGACTGGAGCTGCAGCAAAAGTGTTTCTCTTTTTCATATCAAGGTTAATTTACTAGGTACTGGGATGTTGATTAGACAAAATAAGCATAAAATAAATTTGCCTTTTATACAGGTGGCACTGACAATGAATCCTCAGAACTACTGAACTGACAGTGATAAGTTATATATATAATATTATATTTTGAACAGGCAGAAGCAAGTCAGTCTTTGGCTGAGAGTTTCTGACATTTGTGTGAAAATGTAATGGTGCTGAAAGGGCCTTACCTGATTTCATTGACTCTGGGCAGCGGATGCATCACAACCATCTTCTTTTTGGCTACGGTCATGATGTGTGGAGTGAGGATGAACTGGCCAAAACACTGAGGAAAACAACAGACACACAGCAAATTGTATAAAAGGTCCATAAAGAGCCTCCTGCTTCTTTTGTAAGATTAGATATAAAATAAACTTTATTAACCCCCAGATGGAAATTCATGGCACTGCTCATTTTTCTATCTAATGGTGGGATTCTAAAGATTCTGTGATGTGTGTCTAAGGAAATGACACTTCAAAAGACCTTTATTTGCAGATGCCGTGAGGCCATTTATAACAGGTAAAAAAAGAGAGACGTTCACTTACAGCCGTGTACTCCTCCTCAGATGCAAACCTTTCCTTCTGGATCCTGGTCATGTAGAGGACGTCGGTGTCGGGCAGAGCTTCCTCGATACTCTCAAACTCCTCCTGCAAACAGGTAAAAACACACACTCTGATTGAATCAATCGTTTTTTTAAATGTTCTTTAGAATCTGCACTAGTTGAAATCTTCAAATGTGAAAAAGAAGTGTCAGTGAAATCTGATGACACTGTTCTCAGCCTTTGCTTGAATTGACACACTGTATTTTTGTATGTAAGGTGTCCCCACCTGTTTGATGCCCTTTGAGGCCACGTAGCTGATAATCTCTGCTGGCATGTGGAGGTTCCTGGGAGCCACATAACGCAGGGTGATGCGGTACTGAGTCAGCAGTTTGGCAAGGGAATGAACCGTACGGCCATGTTTCAGATCCCCGACCATAGTTATCTGACAGAAAACACAAGATGACGTGAGATATAACAGCATTGTACACAAGCTGTGTTCCAGCGTAAGATTTTAATCAGGATTTCAATCTAAAGCTCTTCCTGCCTCTTACCGTCATGCCGTTAACCGTCCCCAGTTCCTCTCTGATGGTGAAGACGTCCAGCAGGGCCTGGGTGGGATGTTCCCCCACACCGTCCCCGGCGTTGATCACAGGCTTACGGCAGTGACGAGCTGCGACCTGAATGCCACAGGTATTAGAGAAGAGAATGTAGGCAAACATTTAATATTACATATAATCTGTAAACGCATATTTTATAGGAAATCCACTACGTCTGCATTGTTGTTGTCACTCAAAGGAAAATGTCAAAATTTGAGACATATTGAGGTAAAACTGAGGAAAATGTTAATTATAAAACAACAGTAGACCAACAACAGACAAATGGATGAGTTTATGAATAACAGGAACTTGAAAGATGTCCTAAACATAACTAGGAAAGCACAAATATTTTAGAACAGATTTGATCTGTGCTCTTTTCTTAAATCAACATAAGCTCAGGGTCCAGTGTTTTGAACCAGCTGTAACTTATTTAGTAAAAAGTGAGAGCAACACTTTACAGAATTATATTTCCTTTGCCAAACAAAATCAATGACACAAAAACTATTAAAATCATTTGTGGTCGTTCATGAAACCACTTGGCAAGGAATCACTGAAAAACAACACTCAGCTGTTTGAGTATCTGCAGTACTACCTGCATACCAAATCATTTGTTTTATGCTGAAGCAACAAAGACTGAAGGGGCATGAATGTGTAATTAACAAAATGGCTTCAGTCTTGACCCTGAGACCCACCTCTACAGCTCCAGGTGTGGGGTGTCGCAGCACCAGGACGTCGGCGTAGCAGCTCATGGTCTGAACAGAGTCAGCCAGCGATTCTCCTTTCTGTGAGGACGAAGTGGATTCAGAGAAGTGGACGACTGAGCCGCCCAGACGCTGCATCGCTGCTGCAAAAGAGCTACTGGTGCGAGTGCTGACCTCGTAGAACATGGACGCCATCACCTTACCCTACACGGCAGCAAATAAGGAGGTAGGGTAAGGAGGCTGACTTGAACCTGCGTCTCACGAAACAGAAATCCACTGGCTTTGTTCCATGTCTGGGTGTCCGGACATGCAGGAGTTCACGTGTAGTTAAAGGGCCTACCTTCAGGATATCCAGGCTTCGTTCCTTCTGAACCAGCAGACGCAAAGTGTGGGCAACATTGAAAAGGTGTGAGATCTGAAATGAAGGGAAAATAGATGAACTAAGAAAAACACCTTCCATATTAAAAATGAATACCACTCAGTGTGCCATGTGCCGTGTGCGTACCTGCTCTTTGCTGAACTGCCTGACTGACAGGATGTGCTGGCCAATCAGTGAATGAAGGAAAGGAGACACCTGAGGGTGGGCCAACTGTCCAACAGGTGTCTGAACCGGTCCAGACGGAGGGGACAGCAGCCTGGACAGAGGAGGAGGGTGGCTGTAACCGTCACCAGCACCAGTGGGTGGGAGCGAGACCATCTCTACTGGGAGAACAATGACTGATTACAAACAAGAGGAAGCATGACCGGCCCAACAGAACATTCACTGTATGCAGCTAAAGTCATTTCTCAGAACTATTGAGACTAGAAATCACTTTCAATGATACTGAAACGTTGATTTGTAAAGAACCGACTTGGATTCTTTTCAAAAAATTCGCCCACAGACATTTAAGAGGAGACCTAAATACAACTGATTGATTCCAGGCAGTTTGTCACCTGCAGTCAGTGTTAGACAGACTGGTCCATTACACGTTTCTTCACTCGAATCTACTTAACACCAAAGATGCTGCATAAATGCACTGGTCACGTACATGACAACTTGCCTTCACACTGAATACACAACTAACTACCATCAATGCATCTTTAAGGAATTTCAAACATCTGGCAACAGTTTCAAAGCTGCCATAAGACAATGTCTTTATTCTGTTATTACTACTATTTTTCTCTGATTATAGCTTATATGTTCCTTTTCTCTATGTATTTATTCTGTTTAAATCTAACAATAAAAAGAAACATTCAATAAAGGACGAAAAGTCCAATGACAAATGATTCTCTCATGATATTGCACGTAAACTGGCATTGCATTATGGGAGTTGCAGTACTTACCTGGTGGCAGTCCAGGATCAGAGGAGCGGTGGACACGGGCTGGCAGCAGGAAGCGGCTCTCTCCCGCAGTGCGACGAGGGCTGGGTGCTCTGGTCCGGACCAGGCTTTCCCGGGGAGGAGTGGACCGAGGATGTTCTGGAGTCTAACACACACAATAAATACACAACTATAGAACAAATGCAAACGATGTAAGAACAGATCACACTGATTTGAAGTATGAGCCTGTGTCTGCTGCTGTATCATTTTATTCACTTTTCCTACCACGGGGCTTTCTTTAACAGGCTCAGGAGGGTGGATGGAGGTACTGGACCAAGTCTTGACATCTTCACCATAACCTGGGGGCACCAACACCTGAGTGGCAAAGACGGATGCAGCTTCTGTAAGACTGAAGTCTTCCAACCAAACACATGGATACATGCATGGAAATAAAATGTGGAACAGGGTTGAAGTCCCTCTGAGGTGTTTCACAGTCGCCATTTTTATGTTTAGTTATTTTTATTTGTTGTGTTTAAGTAAAAATGAAGCAGGAATTTAAGAAGTCAGTGCAGCATTAAGTAACATTAAGTTCAGCCTTTGAATCACATGAAACTGCATGTGTGACTGCTGACCTGACCATCGATGTAGGCCACCTCTCCTCGCAGAACCACACGCCGGACTTTACCCTTCACCTTCAGACCTTGAAAAGGAGTCCACTTGGACTTGGTGAACTGCATGGCCTGAGGAATAACCCACTCCTGCTCCAGATCCACCTGAAAACAAAGTACTTAGTGAGCATTATTTACCCTAAGATAAACCGATGGCCACGTAGACGTCAAGCCCTGTAACTGGATGTGTGCTTACCTCCACGTAGGTGTTCTCCTGCACTGGCAGGTTGAAGATCTTGCGGGGGTTGTCATAAAGCCGTCTGATAATATCATCCAGAGTCAGACGGCCATCGCTGATGGCAGTAAGCAGCAGTGGCAGCATCGTCTCAAGCCCGGGGTACCCTGGTGGGGGACACTCACTGTTCTTCTCCTCAACAGAGTGTGGAGCTAAAAGCACAACAGAAAAACCACGTAGCTCAGGCCTGAGGCAGGACTGGTTTCTGTGGTCAGTGACTGAAAACACAGTGTGTGTGGGTACTGACCGTGGTCTGTGGCAAAGCAGTCAATGACGTCCAAGTTTTCCCAGAGAGCATCCATGTCCTCGCGTGTTCCCAGCATGGGTCGGACCTGCGCTCGTCCATCTCCAATACCTGCCACATGGTCATCACAAAGAAAGAGGTGATGAGGAGCCACCTCACACGTCACCTGGATTCCCTTCTGCTTGGCTGCGCGGATGACCAGGATCTAAGAAAAAAGGAAACACTCAGCCAGTGAGGCAGCAGAAAGGTGGCGTGAAAGGAGTTATATAATGCAGAAGAGTGATCTCGGCACCACAAAGTGTAAGTTATGCAGAAAAACATGAAGCAAACCGACACTAACAGTGTCCGAGTTTGTCCTCAGAGTAAAAACACTGATTTTAACTCAAATGAGGATCATTTGGCTCCTCATTGTTTTGTATTGTGCTGCACTAATCCCGTCTCAGCCACATTGACTCATTATGCGCGTCTTTGTCTGGTCGTTCAGTGCGTCTTTTGTGTTCTCAGGTAAATCACATGACTATTCATCCTCAGACACACCCTCTTGCATATGGCCTTTCTGGACAAAAAGTGTCTTAGAAAATTTAAATCAGTGTATTGTTTTCTGTGAATGAGTGAACAAGATGACATTCACAGCACTCTGAAGTAAACACTTTAGCCTACAACATGCAGGTCTCCAAAGTCTTGTGAACCAATGTTCTGTTTGTGTTTTATGGTCTTATTTCAGTGAGTAAAAAATTGTAGTTTTGCACTAACCATGCATAAACACTTTTTTCTCAAAAACACAATCATGTATAAACTTGCTGCTCACATGTTATTGCAGCCAATTTTGTGCTGATTACAGTGTTATTAGACTTTAGACATTAATATGTTTAAAAAACACTGAAAAAAGCACAAATGTCAGGACATGTCAAAATTTGTCCAGGGCTCCAAAACCCCCTCAGACCCCAAGGGGGTTAATAATATGTTTTTTGCACAGTATGGTTTGTAAAGTAAATGTATCTGAACAGCGATTTACCTCCTCCTTCTTGGCCACGTGGCAGATGTGGACTGGCCGCTGGTAAAGCTGGGCCACCATGAGGATTGCAGCCACCGTCTGCTTCTCAGCGTGAGCCACGATCGGCATCTGTTTGGGCCAGTTCTCAAAGTGCTTGAAACACAATCAGAGAGGTAACATTAGTGCACAGGGTGGAAAACTAGGACAAACTTTACACTGGGCTTCATAAAGAAGCAAGTGGCTTATGATGCATCTCCTCTGATGGTTGGCTGCTAATTACCAGACTCACCCTGCTACTAAGGGCACTTTAATGGACAGCCCTGAAGTAAGAATTAAATGTAATGTTATGATAAAGTTTAGTGACTTGGCGTACCTCCATCCACAGAGAGACATTGTCCATCTTGAGAGTGGAGTATGTGTCGTTCAGGTACATCTTCAGACCCGCGGTCTGGCAGGCGATGGAGGGCAGGATGGCAGCGTTGTCTGAAGCAGCACCCACATACAGCGCGTAGTCGCAGCGGCAGCCGGCTTTGGCCAGCTGACGACACAAAGCGACACAGGATTTACATTTTTTCCCTCATCAATTCCAGGTTTGTTCAAACTTGCCAACTAGAGACATTCATGGCATTAACACTAGTTAGATGTAACAGTAAAATGACCTTTTCAGATTCTTTTGTCCACTGCAACATTTGAACTAACAGAAGCAAACAAAGACAATCTGGGCTACCTTCTGCACCAGAGCCAGAGTACCAGGATCAGTGATGGCAGGCGACGTGTTGGGCATGGCACACACCATCGTCACTCCTCCTGCCAGAGCGGCTGCTGTACCAGAGGAAAAGTCCTCCTTATGGGTGGCCCCGGGCTCCCGTAGGTGAACGTGGACATCGATCAGACCTGACAGTTACAAAAGAAACAGTTTAGTTAGTTAATCTGATGATAGTGTTCAGGTGTTAGTGCTCATGTTAGCACGGGGCTTTGAATTTACTGTGAACTGGTAATGGCAGTAATAAATTACAGAACAGCTGGGGAAACATTCTGCTTTAAATGTCCCGACACTACAGATAATACTAAAATCTAAAATAAACAGGACTTTACCTACAAAGAGTCAGAAAACAGCAACACATGAATCAGCAAAGTGCAGTGACTCACCAGGCAGACGGACCAGCGTCTGGGATGTCATGCTGTCAATGTGAGTTTTCACAGGAGGACTCCTACCAATCTGACGAAGAGCCTGCAACACATCAGATCACATCCAAATGTTTGAACTACCAGGCAGACAGAGACTGACTGTGTCTGAAGGCTGAAGCAAATAAGAAAGGGGAGGTTCCATACTCAGCGTAAACTGAACCGGACTACCGATGCCTTCAGGCAACGCTGTGTATAAAGCTCAAACTGCAAATTACTGGGCGGGTCAAACCTGGAATCACATGTCATTTACACACAGACAAAAAAAAACAAAACAACTCACCTGAACAAAGAGCTTGGTGCACTTGATGTCGATGATGAGCGGGACAGAGTAATCGACAGCCATCCGCCTTGTCCTGTAGCCTTTGGTGACAAAGGAGGACAGCCTGCGCCCTCCACTGTTCCTCATGGACAGGTTGATGACCAGGTCGAAGTGGTTTTCCTCCAGGTAGTCCATGATGCTGCGCTGCTTCTCTTTAGTGGGACACTCGCTGTCGTCCTCCTCAAACGGCCAATCCACCGCTGTCACCTTGACTCCGTGTTCTGTGTAGAAATCAGCAGTTCCCATGCTGGCGTAGAGATCATAACCCAGAGACTCCAGAGCCTGCACAGTGGGCAGCAGCTCGCTCTTGTTCTGTAAACACACAAAATTAACCGAAACCATCTGGTTAATAAAAACGGGATTTTTCATTTTGGATCTCAACTCATTATAACCCATGTATCTTTTTGTCAAATCACTGCAATGCATTTAAAGATACTATATTCTCTAGTAATAACTATGAAAAAACAATATACAACCTACAGGAAAAAGTCTATGAAATGTCAAGAATCTACAGTAGAACAAGAGGTAAAAATTTAAGGCAGATGTTTTTTAAGAGACTTAGGAAATAAACATCCTTTAACGTGTTTGCAAGTTTGATTTGCTACATGTACTTTATGTTGAGGAAGCTCAGATACATACATTTCTTTATAAAGCTGATTTTAAAAAAAAATATATTCTCTATTTAGGAGCTTTGTTTACTGGAATCAACTACCTAGTGAGGCAGCAGCTAAATACATCTGTTAATCACAAGACTTCACATGATCAGCTTCCAGCTGCCAAATCAGCAACACTTGGTCCATTTTTAAAGAGCTTTCCATTTTGTCATCATCCCTCCCATCCCTCGAGTACCTTGTAGCTGCCGATGGAGAGCAGGATATTCTTTTTGGGGATCTTGAAGCCTGTGGAGAGCATGGCTTTGAGATAAGCCTCGTATCGGTCCTCTCCAAAGCAGGCTACCTCTCCAGTACTGGTCATCTCCACCCCGAGCACCACATCAGCTCCGGCCAGCCGGGAGAACGAGAACTGGGGGACCTGAGGACAGGTATGGTTAGGAGGAATACGTGACATGATGAGCGATGGATGCTCCTTAAAAGGCCATAAAAAGTCACA
This sequence comes from Mastacembelus armatus, assembly GCF_900324485.2. Taxonomy (NCBI): domain Eukaryota; kingdom Metazoa; phylum Chordata; class Actinopteri; order Synbranchiformes; family Mastacembelidae; genus Mastacembelus; species Mastacembelus armatus. The sequence continues at coordinate 19,870,302 of NC_046656.1, forward strand.
CTATAGGTCAGGTTGGTTACCTTGACTCCCACAATCCCTTTTCCTCTCATTAGGCCCACAGGCTCCACTTCTTGCCCCATAATGACCTGCGTTGCCAGGGCGACAAGGTCCACACCCAGGGTCTTGGACACGAAGGGGAAGGACCGAGAAACTCTGACGTTGCACTCGATCACCTTGAGCTGGTCGTCCTATCAGAGAAAATATGTGTTACTGTCAGAGCTTTACAGTCCTTTTATTAAACTGCAGAAACACGTTGCAAAGACACGATAAGGCTTGTATCTAAAATCACCTACTTTTAATTCACAGAAACCCAAACCAGTTTAGCACTATGAATACGACTGCCATATTGGCATATAAGATTAGAGGAGATTAAACACTTTTGCAATCCGTGAAGGAAAAGTTCATAAAGGTCGTCAGCAACAGTCAATAACCAGTCAGTTCATGTTGGTAAAGTGCTCTGTCACTGGCTAAGGTGTTGTATAGCCTGACTGCAGTGGGGGTGAATGATCTCCTGCATCTTTCCTCTCCTTATTATAACCACACTCATATTATGACGAAAGTGAAATTAGAAAGAAGTGATATCTTTCTTTATATTAACTTTACTGCAAATATATCACTGTGCTGTTCTGTCTTCTATGGAGGTCTCACCTTGGCGATCAGCTGCAGGTTGAAGGGTCCAGTGACCTGCAGCTCCTGGCCAATGGCATGAACAATCAACTTGATCCTCTCTATGGTCTTCTGATTGAGGTCCTGGGGTGGTGTCACCAAGGTGGCGTCGCCAGAGTGGACACCGGCGTTTTCCACATGTTCAGACACGGCAAAGGTTATCACTACCCCGTCGCAGGCCACTGCGTCCACGTCTATTTCCTGGAAAGGGTGAAAATGTTAACACCTTCACTCAGACACAGCCTTTAAACCACAACAAACCACATTGTCATTACTTTTATTTATTAGAAAATCTGTAGCTACTGTGAGTCTTTTTTTTTTCTAACCTTGGCCTCTTGTATGAATTTGGAGATGACAACAGGGTGTTCCTTAGACACAGCTACAGCGTTACTAAGGTATTTCTCGAGGTCGCCGTCACCGTAGGCGACGTTCATGGCCGCACCGCTGAGAACGTAGGAGGGACGAACAAGGCAGGGATAGCCCACTGTCTCACAAAACTTCACAGCAGACTGGAGAAAGAGGACACGTCTAAGAACACAACCCTGATTGTTGTTTTTTAATATCTTTCTTAAACAGTTTCCTGTCAGCCTGTTTCAAAAGACGTTCTGGCGTAAGGTTGTTTGAGTTACCTCGGTGTCAGACAGCTCCTTCCACTGGGGCTGGCTGATGCCGATGGTGTCCAGCATTCTGGAGAACTTGAACCTGTTTTCCGCAGAGTCGATGAACTCGGGTGAAGTTCCCAAGATGCGACACTGCTGACGGTGCAGTGACATGGCGATGTTGTTGGGCAGCTGGCCCCCCATGGAGAGGATCACTCCCTCAGGGTTTTCCCTTTCATAGATATCCATCACAACCTGGAATATGTACAAGACACTTACTCATCCTCTAAGCTTGCACGAGGGGCAGGGGTTATGAAATGCAAACAAATCTTTTTAGACATTTATTTTGAGGCTCTAGTTTGTAGCATCTCAGACCCTCAGAGCTTGGGTTTTAAATTTTAAAGCTTAAACTTGTGGCAGAGGACTCACCTCAAAGGAGATCTCATCAAAGTAGAGACGGTCACACATGTCGTAGTCAGTACTGACTGTCTCTGGGTTATAGTTCACCATGATGGTCTTATAACCCATCTAAAAGAAGTTGACCATTTCAACAATTATTAATTCAGTAAGTGTTTTTTTTTTTGCAAATTTTGCATGTGGTAAAAAAAAAAAAAAAAACACATGAAAAATTATATTATAAACGTTCCTCTATCAGTCAGAAACCTCTACAGCTCATCAGACAATCCCTCACGTCACGACACCCTACTGGACTCACCTTCCTGAGCTCTGTGATGCAGCCGACCGCGCACCAATCAAACTCCACGCTGCTGCCGATACGATAGACGCCAGAGCCGATCACCATGACGTGCGGATCGCCAAAGCTCAGGTCGTTCTCAATACCGTGGTAGGTCAGATACAGGTAGTTTGTGTGGGCGGGCCATTCAGCTGCCACCGTATCAATCTGCTTCACTACAGGTAGGATGGACCAATCGTGACGCAGCTTTCTCACCGCCAGCTCAGTGCTGCAGGAGGAAGAAACGTGTTTATTGGTTGATATAAAACTTTAAAAACAACCGCTCAGAACCAAAAAGTTAAAAAGAAACAAACAGACAAACAGTTTTGTGTGTTTTAGTTCATATTACTCCATGAGAAGAGAAATCTATATACACACTGTGACAAAAAGAAAACACCCGAGTCACCTAAGCAGTCTGATACACGTCTATACTCCAACATTTTCTTACTTTCTAATGCCAGACCACTGCTACTGCTGGCTCACATTTAATTAACAATTTACTTCCCAGGTCTTATGAACTTTTCCACCCACCTCTGTACAGCCAATGCAATCTGCTTGTCTGAGAAGCCCAGCTGCTTGGCCTTTCGCATCACCTCTGGAGGCATGCTGCTGTCATCCTGGTGGAAAGGATCATGTTTCAAACATCACGTCACAGCTGTTAGGTTTACATGTGCTGTGCTCGTTATGAGCCTCACCTGGTTGTACGTCTCCAGCACTCGCTCGTGGTCAGCGATGTTCTTCATCTTGTGCAGGAACCAGCGGTCGATCTTGGTGAGCTCGTACAGCTGGTCCACGGTGTAGCCGGCTTTGAACGCCGATGCCAGCACGAAGATCCGCTTGTCTGTAGGAGTCTGCAGCTCCTGGTGAGCACAAGGAAAAAGAACAAGGCACGCTGACATTTGGATTCAGATAAACACTTGTCTTGGTCAAGTAAAGCAGAAACTTCGAGTAAGTGGAGGTTTATTGACATCGGTCAGTAGCAGCTGAAGATGCTTATTCAGTAGCATCAACGTGAACAAGTATCAGCAGGGCCAACATCTGCTGGGGAGTTACAGCTTTTGACCAGGTGAGAAGGGAAAAACTGAACAGGTGCCAACTTTTTATTTATTTATTTATTTACCTTCTCAGAGACAGGTTTGATGGTGTGGTCAAAGCCCACGCAGTTCTCATCAACCATCCTCAGAGCTTTTTGGAAAGCTTCCTCAAAGCTCCGGCCAACAGCCATCACCTCACCTGTTGAGAAATGTATTCACACCCTGAACATAATAATCAGACTCACGCCCACTGGGAACACCTCGTGGAACTGGTTTGTGACTCACGTTCACTTTTTGCAAACAGGCTTGTTCCCTCATCTTTACATGGAGCCATATGGTCTAAGCTATTAATGCTGCTAATGTTGCCTTTAGACAAAGACTGTTGCTTTCAGAAATGTACTTGTTTCAAGCACAGGGAACCCACAAGGTTAATAACACAGACTCCCATCCAACACACATCATCCATTATGGCAAAAAGAAAATAAACACAGAAAGTGACAAAGTTCTGTGTTTTTTCTTACCAACACTCTTCATGGAGCTGCCGATCTTGGTGGAAACCCTGAGGAACTTGCTGAGATCCCAGCGAGGCACCTTCACCACACAGTAATCCAAACTGGGCTCAAAGTTTGCTGTTGTCGAGTTGGTGACGGAGTTCCTGCAGGAAATTTTACAAATGTATGAACTATTCCAGGAAGGAACATAAAACCTCAAACAATGTTTCCAGTGTTTGATGATCTACAATAATCTAATCTGACATTACTGATCACTACGCGTCAACAGAGACGTACTTGAGCAGTGGCAGCGGGATGCCCAGGCCAAGTTTAGCTGCTACATAGGCCAGAGGATAACCTGTGGCCTTACTGGCCAGGGCCGAACTGCGTGACAGACGGGCATTCACCTCGATGATGTAGTACTGAAAAACATCAGACGCAACAGTCACAGCCACTGTAATAACATTCATTTGTGTTTTTGAAAGGCAGCGCACAATCTTTCACCTGTTCAGATTCAGGGTTAAGAGCGTACTGGATGTTGCACTCTCCCACAATGCCAAGGTGCCTGATGACTTTGATGGCTGTGCTCCTCAGCATGTTGTACTCGTGGTCATTAAGAGTCTGACTGGGCGCCACCACGATGGATTCCCCGGTGTGGATACCCAGGGGGTCAATATTCTCCATATTACACACCTGAAGACAGAGAACACACATAATACAGTAAATACAGTAATATTACAAATAACATTCACAACACAGTTTTTATTTTCAGGCCTTGTCAGACTGATTTCAAATGACTCAAAGATTGTTTTAGCAGTTTAATGATATTAAACTAAAACCAAATGGTGACGCAAATATTCTCATGCAAGCATCAATAAACTGGCAAACTACCCAGCCTCGTCTTGGTTTAATCCTTTATCGGAAGAACTTCAGACCTGACCTCGCTTCATTAAAGTTAATATTTCTATGTTCGGTACTCACGGTGACACAGTTATCGTAGGCGTCGCGGACCACCTCGTACTCAATCTCCTTCCAGCCTTTCAGGGATTTGTCCACCAGTACCTGGGAGGTGTGTGCAAAGGCTGACGTCACCAGAGAGGTGAGCTCTTCTCTGTTGTTGGCAAAGCCGGACCCCAGGCCGCCGAGAGCAAATGCCGAACGCACCAGGACAGGGTAGCCTAGACGCTCTGCGGCTGCCAACGCCTTGTAAAGGTAAAAGTGTATATTTAGACCAAACGCCATGTTTGAGCTGCTTGTTTTGTTTTAGAGCAACATGCCCCCTCACCTGCTCCACAGACAGCGCTGCCTCACTGGGAGCAACGTGTTCGTTGATCTCTTCCATTTTCTCCACAAAGATCTTCCTGTCTTCGGTCATCTCGATGGAGGCCACCGGTGTTCCCAGAACCTTGACTTTATACTTCTCAAGGACGCCCAGCTTGGTCAGCTCCACGCCGCAGTTCAGAGCAGTCTGCCCACCGAAGGTCAGCAGGACTCCGTCTGGACGTTCGTTTTTTATCACCTGTAACAACAAAGTGGGAGCACATGCAGCTTTTACTCCACCTGTTTACACCTTTTTGTTAATTTATCCTCGTTTTTCCCCTCAGGAACCTACACAGGAATTTTAAAAGACCAGTATTTCCACTTATTCACTGAGTTACAACAGAGTCGATCCACACCTGAGTGACATAGTCCGGTGTAATTGGCAGAAAGTAGACTTTGTCAGCCAGGCCCTTGGACGTTTGGACAGTGGCGATGTTGGGGTTGATCAGCACAGTCTGGATATTCTCTTCCCTCAGAGCCTTAATGGCCTGGAAGATAAAACAATAACACCAGCGGGCTGCTTCAATAGTACCAACTACATTCAGGACAGAACCAGTAAAGGTTTTTCTACTCTATTAAAGATGGTCTTCTACACACCTGAGAGCCAGAGTAGTCAAACTCTCCAGCCTGGCCAATGGAGAGTCCGCCAGAGCCCAGGATGAGAACCTTCCTGGGACGGACTACCTCTTCAGGCTTCAGGGAACCAGGGAAGGTGAGGTTGTCCATCAGACGCTGCTTCACTGTGAGGGAAAACAAAACAAACAAACAAAAAAAAAAAAAGTAAGTTTCCACAGTGATGCAGTTTCACATATGCAGCTGAAGTCAGAGAAGAAAAAAAAATATACTTCTTGTTACCAGACTTCGTAGTCTTGCCCCCCTTGTGGTCTTTCACGGTGTCGAGGAAGACGTCAAACAGGCTGACCAGGTCTGTGGGACCGGCCATGTGCTCCGGGTGGAACTGGACACTGGTGAAAACGCATCACAAAAGATTTAGTCACATTTTATTCCCAAACATCCGAGAACTAAACTGCACCATCATCATATCCCGCAGGTGTTTCGCAGCACATTACCTGAAGAGGGGTTTCGTGCTGTGTACGATGCCCTCGTTGGTGTGATCGTTGGCGTTGGTAAAGAGGATGTCCCAGTCCCTTGGCAGGGTCTCGGGGTCGACGGCAAACCCGTGGTTTTGGCTGGTGATGAAGCACCGATCTGTTCCGTTATGGATGCACGGCTGGTTGTGTCCACGATTACCATACCTGAGGGAGAACAAGACTCACTTAGGGTTTTAATTCATGGCTCATTGTGGGAACTAGACTGACAGAAGGCCTGTGAACCTGAAGTTTGAACTTCTTTACAACACAGCGTCTGTTGATGCCAACAGCATTCCAGCACAGCAATGGGAATATTCCCTGACCATGCCGACCTTCACAAACACCCTGATAAAGCTGCCATAGGTGGACTAAGAGGAAATAAACACTTCTCCAGCTGCACAGATGTGGCTGTGGAGTTCAGCAGTGAGGAGAGGAGCTCCTTATCTCACACTCTGGCCAGTCTGTTTAGTCTTTTTCATAACAAGGCCAACGCTCCACTGCTCCTAAAGGAGAGCCCAGGCACAGCTCTGCCAAAGAGACTGTAGGGTGGGAAACGTCTGTTCAAGGGTCACTAAGGACACGTTTCTGTCTTTGTCTAGTTTAAAATATCTTCTTTAAGCTTAGCAGAAGACCAAGTGAGCTCCACATGTGTGTACAGGTCAGCTGTAAACTCCAGGTTAAATTAAACTGGACACTTTAACTGGTTTTGCTCCGTCAATCAAATTTAGCAAAAGGAACTGTTTCTCAACTTCAAACGTAAATGATAAATTGGTGATTAGTTAATGTCTCGTTTGATAAAAGGTACAAAATCACAGCAGGATGAAAATTAGATATTAAAAAAAAAAACAAATCCTGCACATCCATAAGTCTTTTTATTTTAAACGCTCTGTTGGTGGAAGTGTTCACTCTGAGGTACTGACTTCATCTTGTAGATCTTTGCTCCAATGGCCAACGAGAGGAGCTGGTGTCCGAGGCAGATACCAAAAACCGGCTTTGGCTGTTCCACGCAGACCACCTTCCTCATGTTGTTGATGGTGGCCTGACAGAACTGAGGATCACCGGGACCGTTACTGATGAACAAACCATCAAACTCTGAAGAAGAGAAGAAAAGTGCAGGTGTTACCGGGGACAGCTATTGGTGACGGATGCCCAAACCCTCTGGTCTTGAAGAGTTTACCACACTGCACTGTCCAAAATTCCTTTCCATCAACAAATGAGTTCAGATGATAGAAACCATCAGCATCACAGTGAGTCTGATACTTTGGTACTGGCTCTGACTACTATGTGGCAGACATCCTCAAATACAGCTCCTACTAGTTAGAGTGTTATTGTGGATGTGTTTAATGACTATTCTGACTAATGAACAGGATGAATACCATTATGGATATCCAAAATGTAATTACAGACTAATGTGGTTCCATTAAAGGTTAAAATGTTTTGCCACAGACACAGACCATAGAATCATAGATCAGTAGAATTGAGCTGGACCTCCCACACAGCAAAGAAGTCCGTCTCCATCCCACACAGAATTGGGCTGGTATGAATTGGGCTTTTATCAAGCCTAATAATGTTGTATTAGGTTTGGCTGAAAGCCTCTGGAGTAAGTACACATGAGCAGCAGGATTGACGAGTAAGGATCCTGATTAACTGTGTGAGTGTTGAGGCTGACAAATATTTTGTGTTAGCATATTTATTAGACCTTGAGCAGTGGCAACAGTCTCACTGAGGCAAAAGTCAGCACAGGACAGGAGACTAAGATAACGTTACCACACATACTCCGATCTACGATCACGAGAGAGCCGTCGGCCTGGACAGCAATATGGGGCCGGACTTGTCCTCAGAGCTGTGCAGACTACATGCAGAGCAGTAACCACATTCTTTAGCCTCAGGACCCACCAATCAGTTCAATTCAATTTATTTGTATAGCACCAAATCACAATACATGTCACCTCAAGGCACTTTACAAATAAATTGAATTGACTCGATTGGTGGGTCCTGAGGCTAAAGAATGTGGTTACTGTTCTGCATATAGTTTGCATCTAAGAAGAAAAAAGGAAGGAAGGAAGAATAAAGCTCCAGAAGCAGAACCAGGCTCAGTTTGGGGCGGCCATCTGCCTCGACCGGCTGGGGTGAGTGGACAGAGGAGAGAGAAAAGAACAGCACTCCTCGCCGAACCCGTGACAGAAAAGTGCAACTGAAACAACTTTGGCATTAAAAGAATTTAGACCAACAAAAACTGTGAAGATTTAAAGTTTTCTTAGTATTAATACTTTTTTTTTTTTTAATGCCAGTTTTATGTTTTTCAGTTCTGGTGTTGTTGTTTTAGTGGCAGAATTTAATTTCAAGTCATTGTTCTGGCTTCATAGATCTAAAGAATGAAAATACAACACACACATGCAGCAACAGCAGGAGCAGCAGCGTGTTACTGACCTGCAGTGTCCAGTGGATGGTCCCAGGGTACAACTGTAACGCAGGCTCCTCTCTGAGCCAGGCAGCGGATCTGGTTGTATTTGATGCCACAGTCCACCACCGTGATCCGCACGCTGCCACTGGGGTTGAACACTTTGGGCTCCTGTAGGGAAACAAAGAAGAAGAACCAAGATTTTAATAAACACACAGGTTAAAAATAGATACATGCACTGTGTTCTGGATTATTTATATATTTTAAGGCAAGAACATGGCACCGAACATCTGTCAGCCTCTGTCTTTGCATTCATATGTTTTATAACATAAAGGCAGACGAACGGCACAGAATCTAGTATTTAGCTGCAGGGTTCTTAACAACCTGACGTTTTTTAATTTCATCATCTGGTGCTTCACCTTCATAGAGACCTCCTGGACCAGGTTTTTCTCATCAGGGTTATCAAAGGGAATATTGTCCTCAGGGGTCCCGTCCACCACCAGCTTCCCCAGCATGGTGCCCTTCTCTCTGATCTTTTTGGTCAGAGACCGAGTATCAATGCCTGGAGTAAAAGAAATTCAGGCCAGACAGACAATGAATGTTAATAAATATTTGTTCCTGTTTATTTGTGCTACTTTATGATCTGTCAAATTATCTTATTATTGGATTAAAATGCTGTGGTGCTATAATCCATCAAACTTTTAATGCAATTTGTGATTAATACTTGCATCAAACTACATCATCTGTTAAATATAGATAGATATATATATATTTTCTGACCTTGTATTCCAGGAACACCTTGCTCTTTGAGCCACTGGTCCAGTGACTTGACTGAACTCCAGTGACTGGGACTCTCCGACAGTTCCCCGATAATCAGAGCGGCAGCGTGGATCTTGGACGACTCAAACCACTGAGCAAACCAACAGAGAAATGAGAACGGAACCGGGACCCGGCATTCTCATACCCAAACAGAGTTGAACCCTCCACTGATGGCGGCTTTATCAGACCGCTCATCATCTAACACACATAAGTTTCTAAATCACTTCAGCTCGTACTGGACTCACCTTGCTGAGTCCGAACTCCCCCCCCTCGTCCTTTGGTACACCATAGTTCCCAACCAGGGGGTAGGTGAGTGTCAGCAGCTGGCAGTGGTATGATGGGTCAGTGAGAGCCTCAGGGTATCCCACCATACCTGTCTGAAACACTGCGCACACAAAATATTCATCAGTACATGACACAAAGAGTCACACTCCCAAAGTTTTGCAGTACTGCTTGGAGTGTTGGAGTATGACGTGTATTTGGTACTAAAATAATATGACACCAACAATCTGACTGCCTGCGTGTGATCAACACGAGTTGTTTATATATACTGTTTATTAGTAACTTCTACTGTCACATCCTTTTTGTGTTTGTTGTGTGCAGCTTGTCATGACAAAACTACACTGAAAAATCCCATCACTTTAGAGACGCATTGCGCACCAGCACGCGCACACGGTCCAAAGAGCAAAGTTTGGCATTTTATAAAATCAATATTTCCTAATCTTTAATTCGGCGTGTTGATGGGGAGTATTGCAACACAGTTTACCTTTCAAAAACCACCTTCGTGTCTGCTGACCCAGCTGACAGAACATAACCTTACCATACAGGCGACAAAGTCCCTGGACTAGAATGAAATGCAGCTCGACCTGCACCTCAGGTTGGAAGAAAATGTTGTCCAGCACTAAATTACAAAAACAAAACGTCTGACCAAAGATGAACGTATCTACGCAGGTGGATTTTGTGGGGTGCTAGCTAAAGCTGCCGGAACAAACCAAAGTTTGAGTCCGTTTTAAGACACTTACCGACTTCTCCCGAAACGGACACATCAGCACCAAAAAGGCGACCTCTGAAGGTTGTCCCGTCCTCTAGAACCAAGGTTGCCATGTCGGACACGCTGTTTTCCTAAAGCTAACGACCGACCCCGCACAGACGATGGATGTGGCGGTGCTGATGAGCCCGGATCTCCACGTGAAACTCGACGCGCGCGAAGACCAAGATGCAGATGCGGATTCGACTAAATCCACCGATCAACAGCAGATTTCAGGGCCGAGCAGAAACACGGTCGAGTCTCGATGATTCCGGTGTAAATGACGGAGCAGTGAAACTAAAAAAGCGACTTTAATTGGATGTTTCGGCGGGAGATCGGACGAGAGGATGCAGGAAAAGTGTTCCACACGTGCCGCCAGCAGTGTGGAAGTCGGCCCGCAGCCCGGACCGCCAAATTTGACGCACACTGCATTTCCGGTCGGACACTTCGACCTTTAAAATAAAAGCCCTAGCCCTAAAAACTAGATAACTACTACTGTACAATATAAATAATAACAATGCTTACATAATTTGGAAATAAGACAATTTCTTTTATATGACTTACATTTTCTTTGATTAGAATAGAAGAGAAGAAGAGCAGCACAGAGGTCTGGTCTTTATTACCATTTGAAGTCTAAATATATAAATATCTACGCTCATAAGTGTGGGGCTTTAATGTGAAGGTAAGATCGTTTACTTCCGACACAGTCAGAAAACTTTACGTACTGTGCGTCAGGTCTACGTCACCACGTCAGAGAGTATTACTCAGCAGCTGGATGTTCTTTTCAACGAGCATCCAAACACCTTCAAAGCTGCAGGTCAGATCATGGCGAAGTCTGATTAGTGCAGATGTTTCCACGCGCTTATGTTGGACAGAGACAGATGTTTTTCCAGCGACAGCCCGGAGGCAAAATTTAAGTTTTGCTCGACAAGTTGTCTAAAAAAAAGCAACGTGGTCATTAAAGGATGAATAGTAAAGTTTCTGCTGTCGCACTAAGAGCCAGATATTTTCACCTGCTTCGGTATTTAGTGTAGACTGACTAGTATGGATGCAAATATCTAAATTAGATCAATACCTGATTTTTTTTCTCACTACAAACAAATACGACAGAATGTATTGCACTGACTTATCTGACTTTATGTGGTCTGAAATTCACTTTGTGAAAGACTCAATAACTTCTATTGACTCCTGGCCAATCGGATCACGGGACATCAAGCATGTGATCCGGGAATGTGGAACTGTATATTAGTTTCCAAATATCTGCTAATGTATTGGAGTATTTCTTATTACATCCTGGTACTTCAACTTTTACTGAAGCTGAGACTGGAATACATCCAGCATTGACATTATCAATATTATATTACTGACAGTGTGATTAAACTATATCATTGTTATTGTCTTGTTTACAGTAAACTATAAAAACAGCAAACAGTCATATATATATATATATATATATATATATTTCTATGCAGCTTTATATATATTTTTAGTTTATTTTCCTGTGGGCTCTACTGGCTGGATGACTCATATGTCATATGCACTTCACATTTTAAATTTATCATTTCCCAAGTGTGAACCAAAATTGAAAAACAGCAAACAAAGAAATGTGTAGGCTTTATGAATCACCAATCTCTATTTATATCTGTATTTATAATTAATATTTTTTATTTTTATTCATTGATTGCTTTATTGAAAGTTGGTCTTGATAAGTGAATATTTTAGGGATCAGGATGTAGAACAGGAAATAAAAAAGTGTTTTTGTACAATAAACACAGTAGGAATATTACATTAGGAAAATTATTAAATTATTAATTAAAGTGAGTCATTAGAAGAGTTTTCTTTTATAAAGTTTAAAGAAACTACATTCACTACATTGTGCAGGGACAAACAAAGGTTGAGACATTGGACCGGCCTGTTTATGCCAAAGTGCTAATGACCTCAAACGTGGCTGCTAAGGGTTGCGTTATGTGTCACCAGGATCCCCTCCGAAGTGTCAGACTTCATCAAACGTCGCCAGCTGAACCCTGGGGCAGACGACCGTAGTAAATCTCTGCCACACCCTGACTTTCCAACGCTTTGGCTGCGGAGCACAGTTTAGACAGTAACCCAAGCCACAACAAACTGAGGAGCTAAAAATACCGATGGGCAACAGTCCAGCTGCTGTGGGACTGAGACAGAGGGTCTGGGAGGGACTAATGGGGGTTAGAGAGGCTGACGGAGGGGTAAAGCGATAGACAGCTGGCGAGAGTTAGAGCAAAAAGTCTAGTCAAGTCTAGAACGATAAAAAGAGTCAAAGCTGATAAAGTGAGAGCTGTTTGATGAGTGGATTAAAGGGGAAAAGCTAGAATAGCCCCTGGACTTGTGTTTCTGGAAGTCTCTACTTGTTGTCCTCTTCTGTCTTCTCTAATATTTAACTCTCCACCTCTGGAGGCGATGAACTTTGCTGTGGGCTTCAAGCCTCCATCAGCAGGCAGCTCTGGGTCCGGTGCTGGCAGCGGAGCCACCATGGAGAACCTGGAGAAGCAGCTGATCTGCCCCGTGTGCATGGAGATGTTCTCCAAACCTGTGGTCATCCTGCCCTGCCAACACAACCTCTGTCGCAAGTGTGCCAACGACATCTTCCAGGTGAGACTCAGGCTGTTCTATTTCAAAACAAACACACACTTGAAAACACACAGATAACACACAGATGTTTTACTCTGATCGTTTTCAAAGGAGTCCTTCACCAAAACCCCTTTCTTTTGAGGGTCAGTTAGTCGCCTTCCAGTTTGTCCTGGTTTTCTTTAATTAGCTTGGATTCACATCAGTGATAATGAATTCCACAGGAAACCAGGTTCTGATGGAAACTTCTCAAAGTCTAAATGTTGTACAATCCACTTCTCCCCTGCCCGTCGGTACAGAGACAATGCTCCACCAAACTGTGGCTAAATATAGCACAGTTAGCTGTTTGTTCGCTCATACATGCCCCATGTGATCAGGCACATGGGGCATGTATGAATAATTTCAGCCATGTATTGCATATTTTGTAGGTTTATCTATTTACTGTTTAACTCTTCAAATATGCATTTAGGATTTTCTTTCATTCTATAAAAGGTCCAATGACATATGTCACATTTGCATGCAATTACCGTGTGGAGCAGAAATTAAACCATAAGCTGTTTTTATCTGTGCAGCAGATAGAAACTCCTGTGCAGAGAAAACGGGTGTTGTTAAATGCCAATCACAGGATGCTTCCTTTGACCTTCTGACCTTGCTCTTTTCCTTGAGACACTTAGCAAAAAAACCAGCGGCGACATGGAGAAGGTCAGTGAGGCTAAAAATCAAATCTTTTCCTCCTCTGCCCCCAGTCAGCTAACCCTCTGTGGCAGTCCCGAGGCTCCTCTGGCATCGCAGCCACCGGCGGCCGTTTCCGCTGTCCGTCGTGTCGCCACGAGGTGGTGCTGGACCGGCACGGGGTCTACGGGCTGCAGAGGAACCTGCTGGTGGAGAACATCATCGACATCTACAGACAACAGGAGTCCTCCAGGTGAGTAGGTGTCAGTGTTTGTCACTGTGAAATATTGTTCATTATGTGTCTGTACACCAGCCTCCACTTATGGTTCCATAATTAACAAAAACAATAAAAATAATATGTAAATAATAATAATCCATCATTTCTGAATACAAGTTTAATTTACTGTATAAAAATACACATTAGTCAGTTGTGAGTCTTTCTAAAAGTCACTGTGTTGGATATAAAAAAAGGAAGTTGTTATTGTAGTAATGTCTGGCCACCAACAGAGAACAGTGTTGTACTCCATTACTGCCAGTCTACACCTTTGATTCATCCACACTCTGTGTAATTTTCCTCTTTTTTTCATTGTAGACATTAATTTAACATCGTTAGGCTCATTTAGTGTAAATTCACAGCAGCCAGTATCTCAGAGTGAATAAATACAAAAAGAGCAGATGATGATATGGATCAGATTGTTTTTTTTAATTTACAGTTATTTTCATTGATGGGGCCAGTTTCCTTTACTCTTTCTTCTTTTTTTTACTGTGGCACAACTCAAGTTATAATTAATGTGGTCCCTCAATGTAAATCAAAGTTTGTTGCTAAGTTTATTAGAAGGAGCACCAGTCACACAATTCACTGTTTTAACACTGCAGTAAAATATTTATCGCCTGTTCAGACACTAACTTTGTGCAATAAGCTCAGGTGCTGAAAGTCACTTTGTCATTTTGTTGTGCTGGTTGGTGGTTTTGATCACAGGCTGTGTGGATATGGAGAACATGCTTTAACGTTTAAGGAAGCTTAAAAACGAAGATAGAAATTAGAAAATGGATGTGATATGTGTGATTGTAAGAAGTGTAGGAAGCTTTTACTGTGGCTGGAGAGAAACCGCTGAAAGAGAAAAGTGGATTTTTCTTCAGGTGTAGGCGAGAACTTTCCTCCTGTGACCTTTGTGGTGCCGCAGAGCTTCAGGAGAGTGGCCCCTTTATATTTTATGGTCAACCATCTTTTAATAATTCAGCCTGTTACTGTTCACATCAGTTTGGTCAAAGCTTTGTTGATTTGGTTTTTACCAGACGAATGACTCGTACTTTCAAATACACTTTGCTGTCTGAAGTCTATTGCTGCTCTGGATCACTCAGTGCATGTTTCAAACTGAAGCCTCTTCAGCGAAGCGGCTCCTGTTCTGTGGAGTGCACACCCCTAACTACAACTCTACAGTGATATTTAACATTATTATGTGTAGATTTGTCACTTTCACTCCAAATTAGAAGCTACATGAGTCACTGGTAAAGAAGAGAGATGTTGGCATTCATTAGAGACAGAAGGACAGGACTCTCCTCATTAACTGTGTGGGCTAAAAAAACAAACAACAAAAACAAAAAAAGAAAGTGATTGTTCACAGCGAGGTTCACAAATGTTTTGTGTTGACTAAAATTTGTGTTTTAGGATGCTACACAGGCTGAGTACGACCCTGTGTATGTATGTATGTACCAGTGATGACTCTCATGTAAGGCAAACCTGGGCACCGTGTGTGTGTTTGGCTTTTCTTTTCTTCTTCTGTGATAGTTAATGGTGATGATAGTGGTTGCATGCACACTGGCCGTGACAAAGCAGGGGGGGGGGGAAATGCCATAAAACCACTTAAAAACAGAAGACATGGCTTTGTTGTGTCCTTTGGACATATACCAGAAGAAGCTGACTGAGCTCTAGATGAGCGGTGATACACTCCTGGCTCTCTCAGCACAGCTCAGCTCAACTCTTCCTCTGGTTCCTCCGCTGACGTCAGAACACGTCAGTGATAACTGCAGTAAATTAAGCTGCTTCAACAATACAGGCGGTGTTGCCAAGTCCTGTAGACACTCTGCCACTTGGGCATTGAAATGAGATTAAAAACTGCCGGAGCTTTCCTTAAGTGTTCTCTTCAAGAACATTAAAAGTCCATTAACATGATGGCAAACAGCAAAGAGACTGGATGTTTTCTTTTTGAGAAAGAATAAAAATCCTGTCTCCAGACGATCCCACAGGCACTAGATGTCCCCTGGATTAATCATAGTGTGACCAGACTCTGTGTGTCTTTACTACAAACAGGGACCCAGAACCCTCCTGTGTGAGACATTGAAAGGCAGTTAAATCAGGTGTTTTTTTTGTCATAATGATTAGGTTTTAAAACGATCACATTCACTCACTCACCCCTTGTCTCCTCCAGGCTTGTAAACACAAAGTCCGAGCAGAAGCAGCAGCTGATGTGTGAAGAACATGAGGAGGAGAAGATCAACATCTACTGTCTGTCCTGCCAGACGCCGACGTGCTCCATGTGCAAAGTGTTCGGCCAGCACAAAGACTGTGATGTGGCTCCGCTCAGCAGCGTCTACACGAGGCAGAAGGTAAAGAATCAATGTCAGTGACTTTTTCATTCGTCACACCAGGCCCCTGATTTTCTGACCGGGTTTGCTTGGACAAAGACACCAAGCAGAACGTAAAGAGATATTATTGATTGTGCTGGACGATAACCAGCTGGTTTTGAGAAGCTGAGCACGCTCCCAGCAGAGTCGGAGGCTTGTTTAAAGGTCAAAGGACCACTGAAGATATACAGATATATACAAGTAGTTTAATGTGCATCTGTGTGGGGGACCTGTTACCAAGGATGATAACCTCTCATCTCCTTTTTATTTATTTTTAAATCTTCCTTCTATTTCTCTGTTTCCTCTTCTGTTGGTATTTCTGTCCTGGACACCAGCACAATGTCAGTGCATGGTGCACAGAAAAGTATCTAACACACACAGCTGCTTATGTGGCCATCTGAAGGTCAGTTACAGTAGCATCAGAGATTATTTAACGCAGGAACGTGTACATCAAATATATGAAAAACATTCACAGAAAGACAAAGCGCAGCAGTTTAGTCATGCAGATGGCAGCAGCAGCAGTGTCCGGCTCGTTATCGAGCAGTTGGCTTTGTTGACATTTCGGTGCCGGCGTCTCCATCTCTCACTCTGTCTCTGATTCACTCATCTGAAATTTAGATGAGGCTGAGGAAAGTTGTCGATCCTCCATCTTTGTGAAAACAATAATGTGAGAAACAAAAGTCACAAAAGTGATTTCATTTGACCCAACACAGGTGAGAATCTCTGCTACACCAACAGCTCAGTAAACAACACCTGAACTGCTCAGAAGCTGAACAAACCATAAACATGATGCTTTAAACAGATGCTGCTGCTGCTGACTCATTTCATGCTTCAGGTGGCCACAGCCACAAACTAGAAAGTGCTCAGAGTGCATTCCTCCTCCTCCAACACTGCACAATCCTGTGTTTGTCTTTGCATCAAGAGAAAACGTTAAATAGGAAAGTGTATAATGAAGGATTGTTCCCTGCTCCATGTGAATTTGTGAGGAATCCCAGGTTATATTTTAATTTGCCTGTAGTTCTGCGATGCATTCAGGAGTTACAGTAAATATCATTTGTGCCAAATTGTGTAAAGAATGTACAACCTCATTTGCTGCGTGGTCTATTAAATATTTTAGTGGAATATGTAGTGTTGTGTCCCTTTATTACTACTCACAAGACACTAAGGAAAAACCATTTAAATGACATAATGAAAGTAGCTGAAGTCTATTCTTGTGGTGAAGTAGCACCAGTGTGTTCTGAATGTTTGCAGACTGAGCTGAGCGACGGCATCGCCATCTTAGTCGCCAGCAACGACCACGTCCAAGGAGTCATCTCTCAGATGGAAGCTCTCTGCTGTGCTGTGGAGGTGAGACCCTCTGCAGCCACTACAGCTCACACACAAACACTAATGCTAGAAAAAAAGATCATGAGTGCGGTGACAAGTGCATCAGTGTTATTCTATAAAGTTGAATATTGATGAAAATATTTATGATTTAACCCCAAACGTTCTGTGTGTGATGTTGCTGAGGATATAAATCTGCTTTCTGACTTCAGGAGAATGGTCAGCGACAGACAGAGCAGCTGGTCAGCCATTTTGGCAGCCTGGTGGCCATCCTGGACGAGCGGAAGCAGGAGCTGGTGGGACTGATCACCAAAGAGCAGGACGAGAAACTCAAACATGTTCGCTGCCTCATCCGTGAGCACAGCGATCACCTGGAGGCCGCGGTCACGCTGGTCGAATCGGCCATTCAGGCCATAGAGGAGCCGCACATGCCTCTGTTCATACAGGTGGGAAAAACCAATGAACTACAGCTGGTGTTTTACTTTAGTAAGGCACATTTCTCACATCAGACTAGAGGTAAAGTGTCATGATAGACGTTCCTTAGTGTAGGACGGCGTTTTACTATAATAAGGTGCATTTTGACATCACTACATCAGGAGGTTGAGCAGTGGACGTTTAACTAAAGGTTTGATTCTTGTTTTCACAAGACATTGAACCTCAAGTATCCAGGTATGACCTGCTATTGTGCTTCGAGTGTGGAAAAGTACTCTATAAGTTACATCTAAGTACACAGGCAACACACACACACCAGTATTTATTCAGTCATTCTCACAACCCGCTGCAGCACAAACTGGGAGTTACCAGGACCCGAACGCTCAGAACATGCACACAAGGGCGGTGAACATCTCCCCGTGCATTTCAAACCCAACAACTCTGAGGCAGAAGCTGCTCCACCCTCCACAGCAGCAGAGCAGCTCAGTACCTGCAGGTCGCTGCAGCGAGGAGAAAGAGAACAGCCACTGCAGAAACACAAGACAGGAACAGCCTCAGCATCCAGCTGCATCTGAAGGACCTTCCTCTGCGCTCTGCCTAGAGAAGACTGATGGTTTAAAGAAGCGTCTACGTCACACTGGGCGACCATCACTCAGCAGAGGATGTGATCAACACTTACATCCACTTACAGTGCAGCCCTGACATCCCTCCCTGGGCAGAGTAACAGCTTCTCATCTTCAGGAACCTCCAGCAAGTCCAGTCGCCAACTTTAGCACTTTGAATATTCTGACTTAGTGAGAAGCTTCTTACTGCACATTGTTCTTACCCCTTTACTTCTTCTTAATAAAATCTCTTCTTCCTCATCCACTTCCACTCAAGCTACATGTACAGGTGACCCAAAATAAGATACAGATTCAGGTAGTTTACATGATCCTTCTTTGCCACAGGTTTCATTGGACCCGATGATTCATGCTTGTTGGTCCACAGGTCGTGTCTGTTGATGATGATAAAGGGTTTTATGTGCACAGCTGCAGGGTGAGGAGGGAAAGTCCAGCAGGATGCCTCCATGTCGGGTGCTGCGTTTCCACAAATCCTCCGAGGCCATCTGGGCCTCTGGTCCTGCTCACCTCAGAATGCAGAGAGTATCGTCACACACATGATTTATTCACACAGCTGCACAGTTAATGAAGAACAGGACAGTCCCTCCAGCACCTCATATCGATCAACCAATCAATGTGCTCATACATGTACAAACGTTGACGGACTTCTAAATGACACACACACGGCAAAAAAAGAGAACTTTTAGAACGAGTAAACCAAAACTAAGTGTGTAAGTGACAGGTAATCTAATCAAAACAACACACATCAGTGAGTGTGCAGAGATTTTAAATTAGCTCATCAACATTATATTAGAATACAGGACATTTTACTACCTGCCAAACTGTGTTTTCCTGCTTTTTCCTTGACTGTTCATAAAAATCTCTGGCTATAAATCCACAGCAGCAGCAGCAGCAGCAGCAGCAGCTCAGCGTGATCATAAACACAAACACCATGGTTGCACTGCAGGGGCCGGACCCTCCTCGCTGTAAAGAATCTGAATTTAGCTCAGAAATATTCACAAAACATCTTTAAGTTAAAAAAAACATCCCTGTTTATGTTCTACCCCAACCAGCTGTTCCAACATAAAATAGACTGACAGATGAATTGGTCTCTGGCTCTCAAGTCTCCATGTCTCATCCAGGCATGTTTGGAACAGTGGAGTCATTTATGAAGGAAGATTGTTAGCTGGTGAAATGTAAAGACTCGCTGCTGCAGAACATCTGTGGTGTGTAGAAACTGTGAGGTCCCACTGGGCTGAAGAAACAGTGTAATGCTCCTTTATTGCAGCTCTAAACGTTAGTGTTTGGGCAGTTTGAGGTTGAGTAAGGCCTCAAAGAAAGCTGGAAAGTTCTTAAAACAGCAGACCCTCATTTCAGTCTCAAGACGAGACAAGCAGGTTGTTACTAAATTCAGCTTCTTTGCTGCTGAGGCGACACGTCTGCGTCACTGTCCCCTCTGAGGAAAGTGTGAGGGAAAGTTGGAGCGTCAGGTGTTGCTGCTTTATGTTCAGCCACATCCTCTGCCAAAGCAGCTGTTACACAAGATAGAGTTTGAGGAAGCAGCTAGTAAACACCATGAGGCCATTCTGGCAGCTGCGTCTTAAAATCATGTTTTTATTTTACGCCGTGACATGTCTGACAAATACTTCTGATAGATGAAGCACGCTGGGATTCATTTGATCTCTTCCCTCCTTTCTGTCTTCTTCTCTCACTCAGAGCGCCAAAGTCCTGCTGGAAGAGTAAGTTCCCTGTTTGGTGGTGAGGCCACGTCTGTGCATGACACTATGGTCAGACTTTGTACATCTAATCTGAGGAGCCTACAGTTCCCAACAGTTTTAGACAGTTTGAGATTATTGTATTATCCAAGTGAAGGGACACTTTATTTCATATCAATGACCACCCACAGCCCCACAGGTCAAATAGTCTAGTGAGTAAATACAAATCTGACAGTCAGAGTTTAGATTTTTCTTCTTTTAGCTTTAGACTCTTTGGAGAGAAACCAACAAGCTGGATCTAAAACACCTCGAGCAGCTCCAGTAGTTAAATGCTGCCGTCAGCAAACCGGCCGCATGGGAATGACCAGAGATCTGCATGCATTTGCTTTGCTGATGGATTGAGCCGATACTGGCCTTTTGTTAGTGCTGACATCAGTGACCTTTACCTGATTAAATATTTAGAGTTGAGTCTAACAGAGCTACACCGGTGCACGAGAAATGGATGATTCATACCAGAGCAAACATCAGTCACTAATATCTATTTAATAACTGTCAGTGTTAATATCAGCTTTTAGAAAACCATCCTGAAGGTGTTTGTGTAAATGTAGTTTTGATTTCAACAGAAAAACCACTTGTGTCCTAACATATTTTCTGTTCTCAATTCACCTGCAGTAAAAATACGTTTTAGAAATGTTATTTAAAAGCTGCTGTTTGAGTTTCAATAAAAAATGCAGCTCCTGTAGTTTTTCCATTTACACTTCCTGTCATTAATGTTTCCACAAACTGAGCTTTTCATGCTAAAAATTTACTTTATCTACATTTGCAGTGATTTATGACAGTAATACTGAAACAGGGTATTATTGGATTTGCACAGTGACCCATCAGACTTTGTTGTCATTTATAAACAAACAGTTAATAAAAAGTTTAAGTGATAAAAAGTGGTAAAAAAAAAAAAACTGTTTATAAAAAGTAGTTTGCTCCATGTTGAGTGTTTCTCTGCAGAACGAGAACTTTTACTTTACCTACTTTTACTTGTGTGTGTGTGTGTGTGTGTGTGTGTGTTGTGACAGGATGGCAGTAACAGCCAGGGCCTCTAACATCGAGCGACCAGAGCTCGGCTATGAGAGCATGGCTCACTTCATCATCGATACCGATGAAGTCGCAGACTTGTTAAGGAACATCGACTTCTGCCCTGGTGCGTTACTGAAACAGTGTGAGGTGGAAGACGAGAGTCTGAAAGTTTGAACGTTTCCAATCAATCACATCGATTTATAACACACATTGATAGTTACTGTTCTAGCAATAAGGACGTGTGTGTGTGTGTGTGTGTGTGTGTGTGTGTGTGTGTTTTCAGGTGTGGATGACGACGAAGACGAGGAGCCTGATGAAGTGGGAGAAGAGTCCGAACTTGACTCCAGATGTTAGGACCAACACGAAGGAGGGTTTTAAATCCCTGAAGTTGGTTTTTGATCAGCTGTTAGTGAATAAAATGGTTTGAGAGTCTTTGAGACACTAACTGACACTAAACTACAGATCATGACTGATGTTACGAGTTTGAGGGACCAGTGAGGGAAAATTTTAGTTGTTCGTTTAATCCTGCGTCAGAGATCTGGTCTTCCTTTCTGGCCCTTTTCCACTGGTTTTGACCACATCTCCCAGTCTTCATCAGCAGATGGATCATCTTTTTGTCATCTATTAACACAATGTAAACATATATATTTAATAGCCACATATAAATAGACATAAACGACCTTAGTTCACTTTTATTTATGTCTCATCTAAACTGAATTTAACCTCTAATAACATGGTTGTAATCAACTGCTACTTGTTCTGTGTATTTGCTGATTCTTTGCACTAAACTAATTCAGTCTATGAAAACAGCCTAATGCAGAGCATCTATTGAGTAGCTGATGGTCTTTTCATAGAAAGATAAGTAAAATAACACTAGTTTTAGTCTCATAAGATGTTAAATATGCAAACACTGTATTTGGTCCTACAGTTGTAATGTCCTAAAACATGCAGAGTTTTTAATGAGTGCCAAAGAAAGCAGTGACGGCTCTGACTGTAGTGCAAATGTGTCAGATGTTCTTGTCAGTCTGCTTTGTAATATTTTGCAAACGTGCACAGTCTGAACTCGGCGGTGGCAGCAGCTCGCTGTGCATCGTACAGATGGGATGTGTGAAATCATCTCTAACGAGACCACTTACGTAAAAACGAGTTGCTGCAGAGAGCGAAGGATTCCCCTCGTCCTCTCAGGGAGGCGGCGTGTTTTCATGCTGACTCAGACAAAGGCAACAACAACAACAGCATCCTCCTCCTCCTCATCCTCCTCCTCCTCGCTGCATTTGTGTGGCGTGCGGGGACATTAGGCCGAGCAGTTGGAGAGTCGCTGGTGATTGTTTAGACGTGGGATGATGACACTGATCCGATGATATTCCTCTTTTGTTCTTCGAGGTCCCTGCTGCAGTCCCGAGGAAATAAAACACAAACGGAGCTTTTACCATAATCCTCTGGAAGAAATCCACTGAATTCAGCCACAACGGACGTCAAACAACAACAGGAAGCCCTAAATGATGAAAATCAAACATTTATTTACATTTTCCATCTGTTTCCTCCTCCAATCTGAAAAGATTTTGCCTCCCACATTGAATAAAAAAGCCACTGTATGTAAATGCTTGTGTCCTTTTCTTCAGGATTTGAAGCCCCCCCTTCCAGCTTTTCAAAGGCTCCACTAGAGTCTTTTATAATTGATTTAAGATAACCTGTAAATAAACAGAAAGATTAAAGCCAATCAGACTGAAATGATTCTGAAAATGGGTGAATTTTGGGGGGACAGACCAACAAAAGACAAACTTTGTATTACACATAGAGCAACAGGATTGGCCTTTTAATGCAGAGTGGGCAGATCAGCTTATCACTGTGGGCAGTGCTATAAATGACTTTCTGGAAGAGTGGGCGCTGGATTTTGGTGCTGTATGATCATTAAAAAAACATGCTCTCCAAAACTGCCCATAAAAACATTTCATTAAGGTTTGGGTTAAAGAATTCTGTCGGCACAACAAATTCAACAGATCCCATGAAAACACAAAAATGTACTTTCTGTTTTCTGGTCTCTGTCCCCACATACATCACATTCCTCTGTTCCACAGCGTCGCACTGATACCAAAAGGTACTAAACACACATCAGTACTCACTGCACCAGAAAATGTGCATTAATCCAGGGCTGAAAATAGTCCCCGACCCCACTGCACTGTTTTGAACATCTGCGCCCAGCTGTTTTAAGACATTACTTAGCCATGTTAGCAGGAGCTGTCACATCTCAACCAATGTCTGATGGATTACCAGGAAAATCTGTACAGACATTTCTACCCTGAGGATGTAATTCTAGTCCTGGTACCACCAGGAAGGTCCATCCACCATCTACAGCTTGACCTGAAACATCGAGAGCCACACAGAGGCTGCAATCCCAGCATGCAGTGGGTGAGAGGCGGGATCCCCCCTGTACAGATCAGCAGCCAATCACAGGACTGACACACAGAGACAGACACACATATTCACTTTAGTCACCAACCAAACCCATATGTGTTTGGACTGTGGGAGGAGAAAACCCACACAGACACAGGGACAACATGCAGACTCCACACAGAAAGGCCCCGGGTCCACCTGGGTTCAGACCCTAATCCTGACCTGCATGTGTTTGGACTGTGGGAGGAGAAAACCCACACAGACACAGGGACAACATGCAGACTCCACACAGAAAGGCCCCGGGTCCACCTGGGTTCAGACCCTAATCCTGACCTGCATGTGTTTGGACTGTGGGAGGAGAAAACCCACACAGACACAGGGACAACATGCAGACTCCACACAGAAAGGCCCCGGGTCCACCTGGGTTCAGACCCTAATCCTAACCTGCATGGGTTTGGACTGTGGGAGGAGAAAACCCACACAGACACAGGGACAACATGCAGACTCCACACAGAAAGATCCCGGGTCCACCTGGGTTCAGACCCTAATCCTGACCTGCATGTGTTTGGACTGTGGGAGGAGAAAACCCACACAGACACAGGGACAACATGCAGACTCCACACAGAAAGGCCCCGGGTCCACCTGGGTTCAGACCCTAATCCTGACCTGCATGTGTTTGGACTGTGGGAGGAGAAAACCCACACAGACACAGGGACAACATGCAGACTCCACACAGAAAGGCCCCTGGTCCACCTGGGTTCAGACCCTAATCCTGACCTGCATGTGTTTGGACTGTGGGAGGAGAAAACCCACACAGACACAGGGACAACATGCAGACTCCACACAGAAAGGCCCCGGGTCCACCTGGGTTCAGACCCTAATCCTGACCTGCATGTTTTGGACTGTGGGAGAGAAAACCCACACAGACACAGGGACAACATGCAGACTCCACACAGAAAGGCCCCGGGTCCACCTGGGTTCAGACCCTAATCCTAACCTGCATGGGTTTGGACTGTGGGAGGAGAAAACCCACACAGACACAGGGACAAACATGCAGAACTCCACACAGAAGGCCCCCGGGTCCACCTGGGTTCAGACCCTAATCCTACATGCATGGTTTGGACTGTGGGAGGAGAAAACCCACATAGACACAGGGACAAAAATGCAGACTCCACACAGAAAGGCCCCTCCCCGGTTCCATATCCTGAACGTGACTTGGGAGGAGAAAACCCAACACAGGACAACATACTCCACAGAGGCCCGGTCACAGTTCAAACTCATTGCCACCGTGCGCTCCATTTACGGTTTCAAGGGAAATATCTCAACAACTATTAGATCGGCTGCCACGACCTGTGACACAGACGTGATGTTTTCATTTAGCAGCATCAAAATATCAGTTTAAAGTTTGTTTTATCACCAAGAACCTGTAAGAATTTGAAAACTCAGACCTGTATTTTGAGCTAATTAGCAGATGTTAGCCTGCACAAAGCCAAAAGCATGACTGTAAATTCTAAAATAGACAAATATAAAAGTGAAATGAAATAGTTGTGATCCTTTGGGGCTGAGAGCCACAGACGGGGCAGGAACGTGTTTTTTGCAAAGAGGAAAGTCTCAAACATTAGGAATGATGTTTGATCAGGTGTGATGGACAGGTACGCCGGTACTGATCCGGGATCCCATCCCCAGTTTGAACTGGGTCAGAATGAATCATCACTGACACAAAGATAAATGACCATGTTTTCCTGTTGGCCAATGCATTGATTTCTCAATGTAATTTTACCTTTTAGGCTTTGTGTCAAAATGTATTATTGATCTGTTTTCCCTTCATCGATTGCAGGTCAAAAAGTGATTTCTTTGGGAGTTTCGTGGTCAGGGGGACTCGTGGACTCTGGAAGAGTTTTCCAACAAAGAAACAAACATTTTCTAACTTCTCATAGTTTCAGGGAACATTTTAATGCTTTAGAGGGACCAGGCTTATAACGATGATACATTACAAGGTTTTTGTTTCTTTAATAATTATTTTAATAATTAATAAATATTAACCCTGGTGTATATTTCATTGTTTTCAATAGATTCATCTGGTTTGTGGCTTTTGTAAATACACTAACACATTATTGTTAATTATGGATTTGGTGGTTTGTAACGATTTCCATAATTTCACTGGTGCACATCGACAGCAAAATAAAAAGTGAGTGTCCCTGACTGACTAGTGTAACACCTCACATTGTTACTGTGCAGCAGAGACTGAGCACAGATATCTGGGTCATATTAATTAAAATAAACGGATTTTAAATGCAATTAGTTATTTAATTCTCAATGACTCTGTAGTACCTACACTGTGGGAACAGCACTTTGGTCTAACAAAGTCTTTTAGATCCTGCGATTTTGGGAAAAGGGGATTTAATATCCAGTGTAAAATTAAAATATCATCACAAATGTCAAATCTTCAACTAAAAATGTTTCATCTTAATTTGTGCAGGACTGTAATTTCACAGAAAAACATCAGTGGAATCTGTGGCTACGTGGTTTTGCGGCAGGTTAAGTCTTTTGGAATAAAACGCCTGTTGGCCCGTGAAGTGTTTTGAGTGTTGCTCACTTACACTTGATGACACACGAGTTTGTCACCAACGTGATGTGCAACGACATTTGTGAAGTACAGTGAGGGAGAAGAAACTGAACCAACAGACAGACACAAACACTGTGATCATGCAGAAGAATCACCAACACCCACCAGTTTGGACTGAGTCACAGAAACAAAGGGCCCAGAGGCCATTTTGACTTCACTTGTCTGCTTCAACAACTTGGACCAAACGATATTAAGCACCACTTAAAGAGATTCAGCTGGAGGATGATGTGACTGGCTGTTCTCTAATCAGATTTAATAGAAGTCCAGACATTTGCTTGTGTGATACATTAATCATGATGCAAAATGTTGGTTAAATGAAAATATCGACCTGATGGTGGCGCTAGAAAAAAGAGTCAGGGGCTTTACCACCTTTAGGAATCATCCTGTGAGACTTTCACACTAAATCTCACTGAAATCAAGCAGAAGGTTTTAAGATCTCGCTCTGGAAGAAGAGTTTTAGTGCTTTCACTGTTTGCATTTTTCGTTTTGCCTTAGAGAAGAATCTTATCACACAGGGAAAAACACCGGATGACACTTAAACCGTAGAGCAGTCACAAAAAGTTGTATTTTATAGTCAGTACAATTTTATGATCAGTACAATAACAAAATCCAAATCAAAGATTTTCACTTCAAACTTTTTTATTACAAAATATAAATGGCAAAAAAAGCTTCTTTCATTTGCTAAAATAATATGAACTGTGTCAGACAGGGATGTTTTCAGTAAATCATAGATTTTTTCTTTTTTCTTTGTTCTTTTTTTTTGTAGGTCAGCATGCTACAGTAGAGACAGTACAGTTGATAGTGCTCCCGCTCAGAATAAAGAAGAGACGGGGTTAAAAAAGGAAGGTGAGAGCTGATAATGTGGATGAGAGAAGAGTCAACATGACGTTGTCTTTCCTTCCGCCTCAGTCTAATCCAATCTATCCATAACCACTTGGGGTGATAGTAGAGGAGGTGGTTTTATGGTTGTCTAGCCCACTAGGGGAACACTTAAAACGCGAACCAGTAACACAAACAGATTTTTAGTAACTGATTTCGAAGTGTCCAATACACCAAGAAGTGAAAGTGAGATTGTGTGTGAAATCCAGCAGAGCTCCAGTGTGTGTTTGTGTGTGTGTGTGTGTGTGTGTGTGTGTGCAGGATGAGATGATGGTGGAGGGACAGAGGGGGCAGAAAAGTCCGTTTCCATATTTTCCAGCAAAGTCTTTAAATGACACTTAAGGACTTACGTTTTAGTCGCGGTGCGTAATTTGGCACCATGTGTGCGTAAAGGGATGGAGAGGAGGGCAGGCGCACGAACAAAAACTAATGTCAGAGGTCTTGAATGCTGAGACAGCGGTTGGCCTGTTTTAACCAGGCTTTTTTAAAAACAGCTCTACTTTCCGACCTCGTCGAGCACTTTGCGGTTGAGCTGAGCCTGCTCCCTCTGGCTCTCCATCTTGGCCATCTGGATCATATTCCTCAGCAGGTGGAAGGTCAGGTCGATGGACAGCGGCGGCTCCTCGCTCCGTTTCAGCAGCTGCACTGCCGCCCTCACTGCCCCGTCCTCGCTCTCTTCTTCCGGTGGGAGCAGGTGGAAACGGTCCGGGGTCCGTCTCTGGAGGAACCTCAGGATGTTGTCTTCAAGTAAATCTGTTGCGGTGCTGTCCCCGGCGGCGGCGGCCGCTCTGAGAAGCACTTCCTCCAGTTGCTGCGTCTGCAAGCGGCCGCTGCCATCCAGCCAGCCGGGGAGGACGCGCGGTCTGCCCGCGGCGGAGCGGAGGTGCGAGGAGAGGAGGACCGAAGAGAGGAGCAGGAGCAGGGGAACTGGCTTCATGTCCTGCAACCAGAGGAATGCAGAGAGCTCAGCATGTTATCAACGATCAGTGAACAAACGCACAAATATTAAATCTGTTGGACTGATGGAGCAGACGAGCTGCTGTCCTCTAGTAAATGGACGATCTGCTAAGAAACAGATGGTGACACTGAGCGGAGACTAATAAGCTTTTGATTTGACCTCAGTGTCACTAACTCTGGCAAACCTCAGGTGGAAATTATGAAAAGGTAACAGGGAGAATTTAAACTTATTTATTTTAAACGAAAACTACAAACTGACTCTGTGATCCGTTTTAGCTCAGACACAAGAAGGAAAAGTCTCTATAAAGGTCAGAGACCAAATCCTGCTCACACAACATTTTCCTCGATGCAACAAAAGTTTACACTGAAAACAAAAAAAGTAGATAAAAACCGCGGGACTCACTTTTTTCCTGTCCAGGTGCTGCAGCTGAAGCTTGAGGTCTGTCGGTGAAATTTCAGGTCGGAGCCGAATCTGAAAAGTCCTGTGAGCGTTGACTGGAGAGGACGGGGCGTTTTATACATCCAGCCTGCTCCTTTGACGTCAATGCAAGCACGGATACCGGTCTGGAAACTGGACAACTATCGAGACGCAAAGGCAATGTAGTCCCGAGGGGCAGCTGAGGATGCTGTGATGGACAGAATATAAAGGGAGGACTTGAAGGTTTATTTTTCTGCCCATCCATCCTAGCTGGGTCTTCAAGTTTGAGGAGGGACAAAAAGAGGATACTGGGGCCACTTGGGGGTCTCTGAGGCTCTAAACACTAGACACTGTGATTAAACTTTGTGTATTTCAGTTCCTTGTGGTTATTTCATGCCTTGTTTTGGCATTTATATCAGTTTCAAACTGCCCCTTTAGAGACTTTTATTTTGGAATTGATTTAAACTGAATCTTCTCTTGCACTGAATTTGGGCCCCAGCATGTGTTTTGTGTCTCCATCATAATGTCCTGGATAAAAGGGGCCACTTTTCACTTTAATAAGCTGCGCTCAAAAGGGAAAGTTAAGAATTAAAGCGAGTGTTGCAGCATGAAAAGTGTAAAAACACAATAAATCACTGTTAGATGAAGTGAGGCTCATGTAGAGTGAAGGGTTGGATCAGATAACTGTAAGAGCAAAACATCTGTGAACGGACACATCTGTAGGGTCGACTGAGGTCAGAGCAGACAGTGTGGGAGCTGTCCGTGGTGCTGAAGCTGCTGTTTGAATCCCTGCAGCATTTCAGTTCCTGTTTGTATAGAAGCTAAGAGAACTACCAGATCCGACACTTAATCTGCACAGTCTCTGATTCCAATTAGTTTAGATGGATGTGACGATGTCAAACCAGAGTGGTTTCCAACCAGAGGTCAGGAGCCAGACATGGAGTCAGAGGTTAAACCATGAAGGGCTAAAAAGTTTGTTCTTAGAAACTGAAAAATGTTTCTAACACATCATGTTGAGACTGTTTTCCCCAAATTGCCTCTAATCTATGTTTTTTTTTTTCTACTAAAAATATTAAGATAAAGCTGAAAAAAATTCCTCCCTGCTTGGTCTCAACCAAAACCTTTGCAGCTTGTGATGAGGGGCCACGAACGGGGGGGGGGGGCACTTTAAACAAATATATATTTTTGTTTACAGGAGACAGATATTATTGTATGTCAGTGTATGTTCACCCAGTTAACATCAGACTGTTGGTTAAATCAATTCTTTTGTTTGTTTCAGGCAAAGAATGAATGTTATTTTCAATACAAACATAAAATGCAGCATTTACTGCCATGTCCAGTATATATTAGATAGATAGTAATATACTTTATTTACTTTAGACATTTATTAGTAGACACACACACACACGTATATATATATTCACTGTAAGACTGTAATAACAAAATTTGTCCTTCTGAAGTTTCAAATGTGATGTTATAGTGAGTTTCTGCCTGTAGTGACTACACCCAAAACACTGAGTATCATAAACGGGCGTCAACTCGGTCACACTTCATGTACTGGTTAGAGTGTTAACAAGTCTGTGTGCTGTGGCTTCATTTAAATTACCTTGGCTTCGGTTTAAGACACAGAGAGCGGAATCAAAAATGTGTTCCAGCTTTCTGGGGAGAGGCTCATATCCCTCAGGGGAAGAGGCTATTTGGCAGATTTTCAGTGGATTCGTCAGACTGTTCCACTTGCTCTTCCCTGATATAGCCAAAGTGTTTTCAGCTGAAAAAATGTATGCAGTTAATTTGGTTGACAGCCCAGCTCAGCAGCCTCCACATCTCCCTCCAAGTAAACCCCACCCATCCAAAGCCACGTTGGCCGCAAAAGTTAGCAAGGTCAAACACACACCGGTGGCATCGTGTAAAACTTGTTAGTCCATAGACCAGGGAGGGCGTTTGTGCATGTTGAGGTATAAAGATTCCACATATACTGAAGATCTAAATCTAAACTCACTTCATCAGCAACTAATGTAGGAATGATCTATTCTGCTGTGGAAACAAATCAGTTTGCAGGAGCAGTTTGGGAAATACACAGTAAAACGTGAAGCTAAACAGCAGCTTGTTAGCACAACATTTACAGGTGGTGCAGTCTTTGTTAGCTTGGCTGACAGTTTCCCTTGTCTCCAGTCTTTATGCTAAGCTAACCAGCTGCTGACCGTAGCACTACATTGACCGTACAGACATGACAGCAGTATCATCTACCTCTGCAGGAGAGCAAATGTCATTTGAAGCTACTGCTTTAACAGCAGAACAAACAAAAACATGATTTGAAGTGATTAACAATTCATTTCATCAAACGGGTTTAGAAAGTTTCCTTCGCAGCTTGTAGGTGTAAACGTATGAGTGTGTGTGCACGTATGTGTGGCTACACTCAGCACAGCTGCCAAATCTCATTTCCATAAATAACAAAACTTTCACAGACATTTCTGCAAATGCAAGTTTGACTTTCAAGTGTGAATTTGTCATTCAGAGAGACAAGCACTTTCTCCCGACCTTTACGAGTGACTCAGTCGCAGATTTACACATTGGAAATATCAGAGCACTAAGTAGCCTAAAGTAAGTTAGACCAGAACGGCCCATATCACACTCACACTACAAATGAGTGTAAATTCATCAGCAACAACTCAGGCTGCACTTGTGATCCTCCTTCACATCTTATTGGCCTTCCAGGTCAGGTAGGAGTTCCAGGCCACAGCAACGATCTGCACCACAGCCAATCTACAATCAGGAGGAAACACGGCACTTTCAATCCGGATCAGATCCACCAGACTGTCTGGTAGTTTCAGGAAGAGGAAATGAAGACTTTGAAAACATAACTGTGATGCTAGTTTCTATGACACTTAGGGGGACTTTCAAAAATGAAACCTGATTCAAGAAAACTGTACAGTATCGTTTAGGATTTGGAACAATCATACACAAGGAAACCACAAATTTTAGGTCCCTAAAATGGTTTTATATGTAAATAAACTGCCTGGAAAACAAACCCTAACACCTTTAACTTTATAAGACTCTCCCAGACATCTACAGCTCCAAGTTTTTACTGATTCTTTGTCTTTAAATGTCAGCCGCTGCCATGACGTCTTACCTGTGGTGCAGTGGAACGAAGTAGAAATTGGCGATCTGGACTGGAGGCCAAAGCTGAAACACAAACACTCAGGAATCAGTATGAGTGAAGGGAAAATGGATTCAAGCAGTAGGTTTACATTTACTGAGCACAAGTACATAACATAGAAAACTTACGTAGTAATTTGAGATGAGGGCATCTGTGTAGTCCTGTAAACAAGATAAATATAAAGATAAATGATGTTATATTGTTTAAAAAAGTCATTTTAAATCAGGGGAAAAAGTCACCAAACATCCGAAGGATAAAAGTAGCTCATAACTAGCTGAGTGAGGAGAAGCTCCTAAAAATAACAGGCCAGGTTTGTAATTTAAAGCATCATTCAGGTGCTGTGGGTAATGAGCCTCACGGTGTCAGCACTTTAGAAAAACACAAAACACATTTTAATGACGGTTAGTTAAGAAAGTTTCATCCAGTAAGATCAGATAAAAGTTTGCACAGGTGTTCCTGCCGTCTGTGATGATGCAGAAGAAGAAATCCTTTATGCAGCATCTAAATATAATGTTTCCCATTAATTAGAGAAATTAGAAATGTCCATACTGGATTTTTGAAATGTGTTTGTGAAGACTGATAACTAGCATTGGGTGTCGCTGATAAGAGCCTGTGTTGATCTACCTGTAAATAAAAGTCCATCACTGAACAGCTGAAACTACCAGAGCTGAGAAATAATCAGCTCAAACTCCAGCTGGTCAGAAGTTTTATTCCAAAACGGAAAAGTTTTGAAAAGTCACAGCAGCTGTTGAGTAACTGGACATGCCAGTCGTCTCCATTAACCCCACACGGCCATGACCACAGAAGGATTCATTCAAGAAAGAGGCTTCCAGACAGCACATCTCTGCATCTCATTTTTCAGCCCAGCCAGAGTGAAGATTAGCCAGAATGATTAGGATGGCCTAAAGAAAAACTGAAGTGTGAATGTTTTACTCACTGCTCTGGGCTTGATGAGGCGTTAACAACAGTGTTGATACATGATTGTACAGGATTGTACAGGATTGTACACACCGTGTCCCTGGATCAAACCCAGTCACTCTAAAACAAAGGCACCATCATGTTTAAATTCAGCACTACAGCTTCTACTTTATATCCATGGACAATTTACAGCTGTGATACTGCACATTCACACTGTTCATCTCTAAAATGCCAATTTATTTATATGTAGAGTTTGTGTGGAGGTCCCCATCAGTACGAACTCACAGGAGAGTTAATGTGGCGAACAATATTTCCAAAGAGTCACCAAAATAATTCTAAAAATATTCTGAGATAAGGAAAAGTTTGTGCAACCATGATTCACAAAGTAGAAAGAGTTTTCGCTTAGTGATGAAACAAAGGGAAGTAGATGAGACTTTGACTCAACAGTAAATACAGTTTTCACACAAATCTCTCTCTCTCTCTCTCTCTCTAATATTCATACCACAAAAAACATCTCTGTCATCCACCTAAAGGTCACCTCAACAAGTCTCAGTGTATAAAAACAACAAGCCAATGTTCCAGTTAGAATCTTTTTTTTTCCCCAGAGTGAAACGGTTTCTAATTACAGCTGAACAAGCTCCTTTTGCCACCTGAGGTGAAATTACGTCAAAATCTTTCCTCCCACACTCTGGAGAAGATGGGACCTTTCTCACCTCTGCCAGGGGTTTCTGAGCCCTTGTCTACACTGCTGGCAGTTAGCAAGTTATTAATAAGCTTCAGTGTTTTTAAAGATCTCATAATGTTTCTGTCATGCTGGTGGAGCCGTCGTAAGGCCAGTACAGAGACACATAGGTTCTGGATTCTGGTGTGTTTGGTAGTGTGGACTATTGCCAGTCTACGTTCACGCCGTGTGTCGTCAGGTGTCTATGAACCTCCTGAACCATCACTGTTTAAAAGTTAGGATGATTTCTTTATCAATTAACTTCATACAAAGTGCAGTGACAAATAACCAAAACCAGAATCAGTAGTGGTGAGTCCATGTTCTGTTTTTCAGGGGACCTTGCAGGAGGGCTGCTCCTAGCATCATGAAAACACACCCCAGTGCTGCTGGGAAGTTAAGCTGTGCAAAAGTTTTAGACACTTCAGACATTTAGATTCTTACTCGTCACACAAACCATCAGGGAGGCGTCTGATCGGCCCCAATTTAATTCTGCAGCATGACAATGAGCCCAAACGCACAGCCGGTCAGAAAGACCCATCTTCAGAGACCAGAAGAACAGATGGTCTGGACCCCACGGAGCCCAGACGACATGTTAGTGGAGCTGGTGCTGTTTGAAAGGCAGAGGAGAAGACAGACCAAGTACTGATTTGATTTAGGTCTATATTCTTCACTGCATGTGATAAATAAACTTAAATTAGTTTTCAAACTATCCTCATTTTACTAAACAGCCACAAACCAACAACAATCCCATGAGCCTCAGCTCTAGTTTGCTAGTTCGCTAACCTGCTAAACTACGAGGGTGCACAAGGTAAACACCTGATTGGAAAGTAAAGAACTGAGACAAATCTCAGTTTAGGTTTTTAGTTCAGTCACAGGTGAAAAGGCTCAGGTAGGTAACAGGTAAACAAGAAAGGCTTCAACAGCCCAAGCAGCCGTTTGGTCAGCGGCTCCATTCATCTTCATCTCACATTTCCTCAGTGGCAGCCTCGATGTAATGAGCACATTTGTCATTTACTTTCTGTCCTTTCTGACATTTACCAGGTTGGCCTTTCAGGTCTATGCATCTGCTTTTGTAAATAATTGATGGTGACCAGCGGCACGTTGGGTAAGCAAGGAGCTGACGGACGTTTGAGCAGCTGGCACCAGATGACAGCCAGCTCTGACCTAGCATACAAATACACACTCTCCCTCTCTCCCTCTCACACACACACACACACAGACGTTTATATATGTGTGTGTGTGTGTGTGTATATATATATATATATATATATATATATATATATATATATATATATATATATATGAAGGTATGAGTCACCCTGGCTCTTTCCACACTTGTTCCCTCTCGTCTCTTCCTCCATCACAGGAAATAGTTTCTAATAATAAGAGGTGAGTGTTGGAGGGCAGATACTGCACCTGCAATGAAAACCAAACTTCCTCTGTTTTCTCTCGTTTACCTGGACTGTGTACAGAAAACTGCTCGTGTCCAAGTGTCAAGTCCAAATATAATATGATACTTCAAATACAGCAGAGTCCAGCACCAACATAAAGTCTGAAAAGGCTAAATGGGTTTTTGCTGCTTAAATGTCATGTAGATGTTAAAAAATGAGATAAAGAGCTAATTTACTTTTAACGGCGTGGTAAATGTTTTAATCTGAACCTTTTATTAAAACACATTTCTACGTCATAAGGGACTGAACTGTTCTGTCTTTGATGCAAAGCTCATAAATAAAAAAACGTGCTGAGGACACAGCAGGTCAAACTCTGAACTTTTACCTCCAGCGGAGACATCTCTCTGACACAGTCTGAAGTTTTCAGGTTCAACTAACAGACATGACCCAGTAATCAAACTCCTCCAACCTTCTGACAGAATATCTGTGACGCACCCTGCAATAAAACCAACTCACCCTCTTGAGCTTTGCCACGTTCTCCTCCACCGTCAGGCCGTTCAGAGCCCCGGAGATACACAGGAACGCTCCCAAGAAGCACGGAGCAAAACAAAGCTGGAACCACAGACAGGTGAGGGAAGAGCGAACGGACGTTAAATCATAATAGGAAGAAGTTCAATACATGATTAGATCTGACAGCTGGGGTTAACTGACTGCAGGGTCATACACAGTGAGGGAATTTAAAGGTGTGTATAAAGGTGTGTGCTGCTAATCCAGTCTGACACTGATGTCTATTATGATGAGAAACTAAGATATTTAATATTTAAATGCAATCAAGACAAAGGCATATTATCATATATTATATTATTAAAAGACATTTTCTGTGTTGATGGGGCTTAGATTTGTTTCGGTGATAGAACGACTGAGCGATGTCTTAAAATGAAACCATCGTTATTAGTCTGAAAATGTTTGTGAAATAAAAGTGGATCATGTAGTGAAAGCTGCTCCACTTTGAATCCCATCAAACCGCATGTTGGTGCTTTTGTTTCTGTGGGTCATGGTGAGGTCAAAGAAGTGATGTGAAGCATGAGCTGAAGCTGAAGGGGAAAATGATGTGATGTGACTTGTCTGTGAAGGGAAACTGCACCTTTTATAAGAAACTGACTAAACAGCTGCTTGACCTCTTGACTAAATATCATAGGTTTCTATTCGGTGTCAAATTAATGTGTGAGCAGCTGTTTTATTGTTGTACCTGGTCGACACTGAGCAACTTTTAGCCCAAAAACAGGATGAGAAGGAAACTTTGTGGACTAATGATCAAGCAGCAGAGCCCAGTGGACTCTTTGGTCCTTCAGAGACTGTAAACAGTGATGGCTATTCTCAGGTTCTGGAGCTGGTTTTTGGAAAGAGACGGGCCTCCCATTGTTGGTGAGGAAGAACCATGTGAGCCAGGTCAGCGCTGTGGCTCCCTGCTGTGCTTTTAATAGTTTTTGGACAACAATGGAGGTCTACGGCACAGACCCATAAGCTGAACCAGGTTCTGGATTCACACACACATTCATTGGTGCTGTCAGTCTGTGGATGGGATTTGGATTGAATAAAAACAGAAACGCATTGGCCTGATACATTGAGTAGTACCTGAGTAAACAAGTCATTTTCCACCCCTGGTTGTAGTGCCATGATGAGCCCTTATGAATATCCAACTCTAACAGATGCTGTGAACAGGCTTAGGGCAGCAGTGCCCCTTGTACCCACATTAGGTGCCAACTGGGAAAAACAAACTGTACAGACAAGATTTGACAGTTTCCGCTCGTCTGTCAGCCTGATACGAGGAAACTGTATCTCTGTTGTGGGGACTGTTGCTCCCTTTAGTCTCTTACTCATATTAACCACTTTGTTTCTCTGTTCGATAAAAACATTCTAGTTTACTTGGTTTATCTATAAACAACAATAAGTAGTAGAAGAAGAGGAGAGGTGACTCAGAAATATCTCTCACCTGGTCCAAAAGCATCTTCTTCATGGCAGAACTTTTACTTCCTCCAACCACCAGTTTGTCCAGAACTCTGTACCAGCTGCCGACGACTGGACCCTGTGTTGAAAAGCCAACAGACAATATGATTAATGGAGCTTATTCTCTCTATCTTTTGTGCCATGTTCTTATAAGAGGAATTAGATATGGAGAAAAAAAAAAAAAGTATTTACTTTATGTGTCATATAAACATTTTTGTCTAACAAAAAGAGATGTGGTTTGAAATGCGTTCAAGAAAAAGTTGCAGACAACGTCAAATAATGGACTTGGGGAAAAGCAGGAAAACGACAGAACCAAACCTCTGGCTGTTAAAAACAATGCACACATTTTATATTGTTTCCTTTCAATCAGTCGACAACTCATCACCAGATTTACATCAGTGAGGGTCAGCAGCAGAGAGCCGACAACATCATTATTTATTCAAGGACAGCGACGTAAACAGCTTTGTTATCACCCGCCCCATGTGTGCTTCATATCAAAGTGGACACTTACCACGAAGAAGAAACCAATACTCATCATCTTGGCCGTCCGCCGCACGCTGTGCTGAGCCAGTCCTCGCCGCTCAATCAGCTGCTGGGAGATGACATCACCAACACCCACTAAGGAGCCTGGACGAGGCCGGAGACAGATACTGGGTCTGAGTCCACTGAGCAAACTGACACTGGGAATATTATTATTGATCGACTCGAATCAGTGGTCCATAAGATGGTTGCAGCTAGAAAATTAGCTGAGTAGCTGATTTAAACCTCAATCATGGTATAATCAGATGTGTTTTCAACTCATTGGAAGAAATGCCAAGTTATGAAATTACAAAACAAAACTGTGTGCGAAAAAAACTTTCTGGAACCACTATTTGTAATTACACTATGGCACTGATATATAAAACTAATGCAGAATAATGTAACAGTCCTGCAATGAATCCTCCCTCAAGATGGTTACAATGCAATTTTTTTTTTGTTGAAACAGCTTTCAACATGTAATATATTCATAATATTACAATTCAACAGCAGAACAAACTACATTCTCCAAAATGACTATAAAGTCAAATCAGTGCCTCCAACACCCAGAACACTTTCAACACGATCTGCTCCATAAGAAGTGACTGGTATTATCTTGTCAGAGAGTCAGTGCAAAACCAGAAGTTGCAAAACAAGTAAAAGTAGATGCAAAACAAACGGCAACAAGGAGCTACATCACTAAGTGAGTAAAACAACTAATAGACCACAGCTCCAACGTCACACTAACAGAATGTGTCCGCTGCAGCCCACACACCACTGTTAAAACTGACAGCACAGTGCAATAACACAGCTGAACAAGAGGTAACCTTTCCTTAAAATGCCATGTGAGAACTAATAAAGATAGTTAAGGTGACAAGGACGAGACAAACCACACACACACTTGGAGAACAGAAAATGTCAACCATGCACCTTAAGAACAATAAATACCAGTATTTCCTGTCACTGTGACTCAGACATGTTGATGGACAGTAAAAGCTCTGAGGACAGAGTCTTTGTAAAACTCAGGAGCTCCACTGTCACTTAACGTCGTCTGTGTTTCTCCTTACAGTGACATAAAACACTTTATATTAAAGAGCTGTCACATACAGAAACACACACAATCAGGTGACATCTTAAAGCTGCACTACGGCAGATTGAACAGGTGGTTATTGACCTGAGGGCGGAGGGAGCAAAGAAAACAGAACATAAAAACCTATAATACCTTAAAAGTCACACTTGTGTCAAACGAGAGTAACAAAGCTGCTTTAATTAACATTCAGTTGCCCCATCAGAGCCTCAAACCTTTTAAAATAAGAGGCGTGTTTTTCAGATCTCTATATACTACATTTTAAGGGAAAAGGCATTTATTTTTGTTATAAATCATTAAATATAAGTTTTTAGCTTCTGGAAACAGTAATCATTAAACTTAGGTATATAAAGACTCAAGCATTGGTGTATCAGATTATTTATATATTTTTAAGTTTTATTTTTAAGGAAAAGCAGCTTTGAGTGTCCCTGCATGCAGACCTGTCAGATGTGTCATGAAATGCTTCCATCTAGTGGAGGCTGAAGTTTACTACACTGTAAAACTCACTTTCACACTGAATCTGGAAGGATTTTCTATATTTACAGAGCAGAGGAAGGAACATCAGGAACTTCTGTTCATTTATAAACCAAAAGACAAACCAGAGATTTCCACTTGCCCATCCCATATTGTAGAGTCCTTTATAAGCTCCGTCTTGGTTCATTTGGTTATTTGGTCTTTTGATTGTTCCCTTCATAAGATACTGAACATGTAGGGCGTGTTATATGGTTATACCTATGAAGCAACGGTGTCTTACTTAGAAAACAGTCTACAGTCATACTGATTAGGTTTAGAAACAGACTACGAGGAAAAAACATCCTGCTCACTCAGTTCAAAGGCCTTTTTCGTTATTGATTTTAAACAGATGCATTGACCGACACAGTGACCGACAGCTGAAAATGTAAGACCTCACTCTCCTCACTAGTCTAGTTCATGAGATGTGGCAGTTTGGTTCTGGACTTGCAGGCTCAGGGTGGGACACAGATATATTCTCACCAGCGGTCACTATCTGCACTGTCCAGGGGTATCTGGTCATCAGGGATTGGTAGGATCTCCACAGGCCTGCCATCCTCCCTCCTCTGGGGGGGGACAAAGAGATAAAAACACTGCAAAAACTCTGCCACCAACTCACCCCGCCCACCGGTAGGCAATGTGACTTAAATCAAGCGACCCTGCTAATAAGCTCCGCTATACTGACCATTACAGCCTGTGAGTAGTTTAATGAGTATAGTGCTTTCATACTGTAGATAGTACATTTACTGCAAGATTTGATTAAAAATACAGTTTTATCCTCAGGTCTTTTTTAAAGGGCTACTCAAAACTTAACATTGTCTCCACTTGGTTATAACATTAAATGTTTTAAACCACCTTTTTTCACTTTTCAGGGACTTCTGTCAATGCCGAATTGAAGAGCGGTCTGAAATTATTAATTCAAACATACAGACATTTTTCTATCGCACATGTACATTTTTTAAAATCCAAGAAAAGTTTAAAGTGTCAAGTTTTTTAATGCGGTTCGGTGCTGGCTAAGCTACCTATTAGCATTGTGGCGTTAAATCACAGACTTCTATATTTTTTACTTTCCTTTTTTAAGTTTTAAGTTTCAAATTACATATTTACAAAGACAGAGAGTAACGATAAACAGTTAAAAGTAGCTAATTGAAAGTAAATATCACACGTTTCTGTCTAAAAAAAACACAAACGATTTCAGCTCATTGTGGACTCGATGTGTTGCTTTCAATGTCAGTTAAAAGTCAAAGTGAATCAAAAGCCCTGCAGATAAAATAACTATAAATAAAATTAAATAAACAGTAAATAAAGAAATTGTGCACAAACGTGTGAACGTGTCTGATCCAGGTAAGTGATGCCTTCACGTTCCCCTTTCTGCTCCGACTTTTCAACTTCTTTTAATTCTGAAACTGTGGAGCCAGACACGTTCACAGAAATGACATAAGATAAACGTCCAGGATCACTTTGAACAACTTCACAAAGCAAAAGAGAACCAGAACAACTTTGAGCTCTTACTTAAATATGCACTCAGCTCGTTATGAATCCTCTTCGTTGGCTTGTGAATAGACAGCACACAGACAATGATTTTTCCGCTACAGCCCCGGAAGGCAGCATTGACAACTGCAGCGTGCGTCACATCCGCTGTAAACAACAACATATGAAAACGAGCCGCCCTCCAGCGGGAAACCCCAGCATTACACCAAATAACTACATGAATTTAAATTTCTATCATTAAACTCCAACTAAAAAAAACGTTTACCTGTTTTAAGCTGTTTTTTTTTTTATTCTGTACACGTGAAGTGGCACAAAAGCAAAACAACCAGAAAGTGACAGAGGACATGCTGACACAGGTGAGAATGACATCAGCCAGGTGTGCTGCTACAGAGTAAAGACATACCAGAGCACCCAAATACAACTGAGCCATGAATAGTGTATTAGTTACACTTTGAGGTGTAACTTGTTTTCATTAAAGGCTTAATTATGACTAAGAAATCTCAGTAAATAGAGAAAATTGTCTGCTCTAACTTCTTCCAGTCTAAGATGACAAATCCAGTTTGATATCACAGAAAACAGAAAAATGTAGTAACTAATCCGTCCATCCATTATCTATACCAGCTTATTCCTAGTTAGGGTCACGGGGATTTGCCAGAGCCTATCCAGGCTCTCTTTGGGTGAAAGGCAGGGGTAAAACTAGTGACAAACTAGGATTTTCTTTTTGAATTTGCATTAAAAATTAATCTGACAAATTAGCTGCCAATTATTAGTTTAGATCGTCTGGCAGGGAAATTTGGTAAATAACAGTGTAAGTAACCTGCTCCCACAGATAAGAGTAGCTGATATTGCTTTCACGTTAAATGTTGTACATTGATATGAGCTGGGCAGGTAATGAACACCTGCATAACAAAAGCAATAACATTTCAGGAATGTGCATTGGATAAATGGCTGCAACATGATGTAAAGGAAATATGTGAAGATACAGAATCCCTGCAAATTATATAATAAATAAATAAAAACATTTCAAAAAACAAAGCCTGCAAGCAGCAGCAAACAAGATTATCACAATTCATAGGCATCCCTTAGGTGGCAGTGTCTGCTTTATGGCCTCTCTCAAAGAATGGGAAAAAATAAACAAACAAAACAGAGGACTGGACATACAGTCACTGACTAATCTCACATTTACCAACAATATGCCAACTCAAGTGCTGTAGTTTTGTTTTAAATAATGATAACTGACCTCTTTATTAGCAACTGCAGCTGGCAGCATGTGATCTTCTGGTCGATGAGATCACTGTTTTAATTTAGGCCAAAGCTCAGATGTGAACATTGGTAGTAACATTGACAAAGGCCACACAGAGCGTTACACAGAGTATTTGATCACTACACAGTGACTTAACTAGCAGCCAAATCATAGTTAAACATGGTTTCTGTTTAAAAACTGCTGTTAAAAGTGTCCAAACTCACTATGACTTTAAAAAGCTGAAACACTTTACTCTGCATCTCCACTTTTAGCATTTATAAACAGTATAACAGATTGATTACAGTGTTTATAACACACTATATTGTTATCACACATGAGGAGATTTAAGTGCTTTTTAACGTGCATGAGCTACAACTGTCAAACACATTAATAAACACTGATATCTGATTCTAACTGCATTACAAAGCACATGTTAAACATTGATATAGTGCTTAGAAATGCTAAAATGAAGAACGCAGAGGAAAGTGCTAAAGTTTTTAACTGGTGAAAATAATTGTGAGAGGGCATTACAGCTGTGTGTTACTGCTGCGGTAACCTGCTGGAGTAAAATCAGAACATGGGACAATGACATAAAAACATTTTAACAAAAAAACAAAAAAACAAAAACATATATATTTACAGAAAAAGAAAAATAACCTCAAATATTTGAATGTTTCCTTTTTACCAGCCATTTCTCTTGTTCAAGTATAAAGCACTGTTGTCCCGCTGCCTGAGGAAAATCATTTTACAGTACAGACGGCTGCAGCTTCACAGCAGAGCAAATCTGCAATATACTAATTCTGACAAAAGCTTTAAGCCACGAAAGAGAAATAAATTACACTACACTACTAACGGCACATGTGATGTGACCTTAAAGTCCCCAGCAGCAGCTCTAACCTACCAACACGTCTGAGGTGTTATCATGAGCAGGGTCACGTCTTTGTGCAAAACATAGATTTGATGATTACTGATTAGAAGCATCAGGTGATTGACTCTGAAGTACGTCTTTTAGAGCTGCTGTTGGACACAATGATTCAACCGAGCTTTGCTCTGGTCAAATCCTGCAGCACATTTATTTACAATATCTGCTTTATGAAGGAAACAGACCAACGGTGCCAAATCAAAGATGCCGTGAACTGACAGCACTTAAACTCACACATCCTGCAGCTTCAGCAGGAAAAGCACATTATTGCCAAAATCACAATCAAGCATTTTTCTCAATAGGATGCATATGTGGCCAGAGGCTGCAGCCCATTTTAAGTGGAATGATTACAGCTTGTCGTGAAATTGTCTTTTGGAAGCGAATCCAGAGCAGACTGTGTGTTTGTGAAAAGGTGATCCCGGGACAGGTAACACATTGATCCCTGTAACCTTTGCTGCCTTTAATGGGATTGATTCCTGCCTGGCTCATATGGAAAACTCCACTAAGCTCCTCACTGACTTCACAGTGAAGGGAAGCAACTTGCACAGCATCACCTCACTGGTCAGGAGGATGTTGATGGAGCAGAGCAGTGAATGAGGCTTTTTTTGTTTTGCTCTTTTCCAAGAACCCTCCCTGTCCCCGTTTGGTCCTGACTTCAAAAGTCCATCCCTTCATCGCTTTCACACCAGTCTGACGGAGCATCGGTGCCAAAGTACCGATCTCCAAAATTACCTTTGGAAACAAAAAGTAGAAAAGAACCGCAGGTGAAATGAGGGAAAATAAAACAGTTTGTTAGTTCCATAATGTGTTGAGATAACAAAACAACATTCAGGATCAATATTCACGATGCAAACTTAGCTGGGATTTAACAAGGTGACAGTTTTGAAGCCAAACTCCTACTGGGGATTTGGAGAATTTAATTTAAACCCATATATATGGTTAATATGAATCATTTTAGAGTTTTGTGCTTATTATGTTTTTTCTATTTTAAAGTAGCTTTTAAATGTCTCTATAAAAACTGTGAACCTACTTGTCTATACAACATCGTACATTTAGTGTGTGTGTGTTTACGGTTTGGACATATTTTACATTTTACAGCCCTGATACTGTATATTTTAGTTTTACCTGAAAAAATAAATAAAACTAAAAACTAGACACACTCTTTTTAATTTCTGTTTACCTTTAGTCCTGATCCAGTGGTGCATTCACAGACAGGTCGAACTGATCCTTGTTTTAATGCCATTTGATTATTAAACATTACAAACTGCACCTCTGACTGCAGTTCATTCACCTGCTGGGTTACACAGCTGCTCTGACATCCCAGCATTCAGTGTGAGCAGACCTGCAGAGCAGAGCAGCAGCAGCTTTCTGCCCCGTGTGATTCAGTCTTGATTTACTCTTTAATATCTCTACTGTTAGAGCCATATTTCACCCTTTTTTATAGTCTCCCACTTGCTGCCAATAGAGGTTAAAGATAATTTATAAACCTTTGCAGTGGCTGGCTCTAGTGCACATGCAGTAACAGAGTTGTCAGATTCTTACAGCACTGCAGGATTAGTTAGCTTCTCTT
Organism: Mastacembelus armatus; assembly: GCF_900324485.2. Classification (NCBI taxonomy): domain Eukaryota; kingdom Metazoa; phylum Chordata; class Actinopteri; order Synbranchiformes; family Mastacembelidae; genus Mastacembelus; species Mastacembelus armatus. The sequence goes on from NC_046656.1 coordinate 19,914,328, forward strand.
ATTAGCTTCTCTTATTCAGATGATGATTTCTTGCCCAGGTCTTAAAACCAGAGCTGAAGACAGGTAACTCCTCCCCTCACGTGCCACTTAAAGCTGCAATTTGTTCTTCTGGCTGGATCTTTAGCTAAATGTGTATTATTGTGTGGTTGCATGTTTAATACTTAATATTTTGCTGTTGAGACAGTGAAACTTAATTCTCCCACATGGAGCAACAAAGGAAACCTCCTCACCGATGCCTGGAATGATGTGGAACTGGTCGTTGACCTCCTTGTCCACAGCCGTGGTGATGATGCGGACTTTGGGGAAGGCATAGGCCACCGAGTGCACACCCATCTCCGCCATCAGCAGGGACAACAGGAAGATCTTATCTTCTGCGACATCGTGGTCCTTCACAGAGGACGACCGGGAGAGAAAAAGCTTGTTAGAGATCAAGAAAGCTCTTAATGAATATCGCTGACTGGTTTATGTGAAGCTGTACCAGCAGCACTCGGACAGCCATGAGGGCAGCAGCTCCAGTGGACACGGTGCTGTCCATCAGGATGACATAGTCCTCACTGATGTCTTTGGGCAGACGAAGGTAGTGAAGCTGGACAAAGAATTAAATAACGTTAGGAATGTGGAGATATTCATTACAACAGTCAGTCTGATACCAGCTAAGACCATTAAATCACAAGAAAAACCTAAAGTTACAACATCTTGAATCCAGTTATACTCCCAAACCAAAGTGAAGATAAGCAGTTTTTAGACTCAACACGCCCAGAGAGGAACCTACCTCATCTCTAAAAGCCTGATATAATTTGTCACGAGCTACAGTTTACTGACATTTCTTACTGAACTTTAAATGCCATCACACTTTCTATAGGAGAATGTTTTTGCTTTGCAAGGCAAATGCATGACTTTTGTACTTTATAAGAGACTGTGTGCATAAGAGGAACAGAATTTTAATGCTGAAGACACAAACCTCTGGTTCTCCAGTGTCATGGTTGGTCTGGATGAGGATCTTTCCCAGCCGGATGTCTTTGCACACAGCCATCAGGGCCTGCTCCATGGTCTCTCCTGCCCTCAGGATAGAAACACCAGTGATCTACACAGACAGAGGAGAGGGATGTGAGATGGGGGTATGCAGCCTACCTGGATCTGAGAAGACAGAACTATGATCTTTCAGGATCTAACAGATGCATGGAAACACCTGCTGAGAGCAGCACAATCTCCTGGCAGCCCACAAAAACCCCCCATAGGTTTTCACACATGTGGATAAACACACTCACACACACTCACACACTCACACGCACACGCACACAGAGGTGGGATTCAGACCAGAACCAGACAATGAAATACAGTCCCAGAAGCCCAGCTGGGATGACAGGATAATGGGCTTAAAGGTTTTTCAGACACCAAAATACTCACAGAAAGGATTTCACAACAAAAATACAGTGTATGTACAAATGAGCCAGACAACAATGATTTGTTTTGTCGCAGCCCTGCTGTATCAGTGATGAATGTGAGGCCTGTGTTGGTCTGAATGCAGGTTGACATGTGCACTGGGACTGGTATGGATGTGCTGAGGGGCTTAACTAACTAAACATGGACTTGGTGACTAGAGATGTGCTAAATCATTTAATTTTGTTGTGTTAATAACCACCAGATTTGCAGTGCTGAACCACAGAATAAAAACAGACTTACCCGTTTACCGCTCAGCCTCTTGCCCTCATAGATGGCACCCTGAGGCGTCTCCACAGATACCGGCTAGAGAGCAAATAGCATTTTGTCAGATTCTCAATCGCTCCTAAAATTCACCTGCCTATTTAACAGTTCAGTTAACATACGCTGCCGCTACTGTTATTAGCGAACAGACACGGTTTTGCTCAAAAGGCGTAACCTTCAAATGGACTGGAAGCAGGAGGCCAGTTAATAAATAGATTTGTATGCAAACAAAAACTCACCTTGAGAGGCAGGAAGGAGAGGGCGTGTTCTATCAGAAGCCTCATTAACCTCTTGGAGTAAAAGATAAACTCATCTCGGCTCGTCTCCTTGTTCCTACACAAACACACACACAGGGCAGGAGCAAGAAGGATAAAAACAATTGTGTCTCTGCTAAGAAAATGCAAAGAGCTTAACACACATTATGCAGTGATTTTTAGGATATCTGGCCTTTGCTGCAGCAATTTCCACTGTTCATTTCTCAATCTGACCCCTGCAAGTCCAACAATGGACTACTGAAGCATGAATTTCCTCCGACAACAAAAATCTTCTGCTCAGTTCCGCCTGAAGTGAGTTCACCGTGCTGGTGCGTTCTGACCTGATGATGGTGTGCATGCCGCGGACCTGGGGCGTGCTCTCCATCACGCTGAGGGTTTTGGGTAAAGGCTGACCCTGATGAGCTGAGGCCAGAGCTGATCTGTGGCAAACAAACAGGAGAAAAAGGACCAATGCTGAGGGCAGATAGCATCTGCACATATTAATGAAGAATCACTAAGCTGCACTCATCCAACCAACGGACTATTTTTAAGCTAAAAGTACAAATAGCCTGTTTTTGTCAGCAGGTGGCACCGATTGTTAAAACGAAGACAGTCTGGGGAGGTTGTGTGTCCTCAATTTAGGATTACAAATCAGTATTTTAATTCTGTGCAACTGTCCAAAATAATTAGGCTTCCTTTGACTGCAAGCATCACCTTAAGGCAGCAAAATGCAAAACAACTAAAGGCAATTCCAAAATGAGCAAATATGCCTTAGAAACACATGCACACAATGTTAAAGCACAACAATAACGCTGAGAATGATATTTCTGTTGCCATATATCTGTTGTTTTGCTCTGTGTATAGGCTAAAACAAATAAAGCAGGCGTTTGCTTTAACACACAGAGCTGCAAAGGAGTTTAAAGCTTTTCTGCTATAACAAACTTTAAAGTGTTATCATGAATGTTGGTCATTAAAAAAAAAAAAGAAAACCAAGATGTTGGCGTAGCTACAGCAAAGTCAGTTAAAAATGCAGCAAAAGGTCCAAAGCCACAAAAAAAAACAAAACAAAACGTGCTTTTAAAAACTACAACAGTAAAAGAGGATGCACAGAGAGCCTCACATATCCCAGCGGAGCTTCCTCTGAAGAAGGTGACAGATTTTCATTTGGTGAAACAAAGTGATTAAAAGTGTGGTTGAGGGGTGGGGAGGGAAGAAATAGAGAGATACAGGAATAAAAAAAAATATATATATATACACAGGACAAGAAGAGAAAAGAGAAAGGAGGAGAAAGAAGAGTATTAGATCAGCTCCTCTACATCACTGCAATGAACAAATACTTTCTAGTTCAGGTCTGAGGGAGCTCAGTTCAATTTATCGCCTACGTGGTGTCACTTTAGGTGGCTCAGTTCATTCTCATTCCAAACTGGTTTCTTTAAAAGCCGAAATTATACAGATTAGTCGTGTGGGGCTGTGCAGGTTGATTCAGAGCAGGATCTCAAACACCGAGAACAATCGATATAAGAACTGATCTCAACATTTACAGACTCCATCCAGTGAAAAAGTCACACTGCTACAGCGAAGCTGATTAAACTAAATTACATTTAAAGTCTAAAGGTGAACTAGAGTTCAAACACATTAGTGCTAAGACCTAGTACAGCACCTAGTGGACACAAACCCTCAACAGCTTATCTTTGGCCTGCTGCTTTTTGCTGCTCTGGGCTATTTTAAGGTGATTATCCCTCTTTGCCTTAAGGTAAAGCCCAGGCCCTAGTTCTCTGCCTAGATTGTATTTTACTGTGGTTCTGTGAATGTGGCCTGTGGAACAGAGTTTAAAACAGTAAGGATGTTTCTGGGGTTTGTAACGTTGATAATAAATACCTATAATAAAATGTGGACAGTGGTGGAACATCTGGTTCATTTTCAAGGTTCCACCTCCACAATTTTTTTACTAAGATGCTTTAGTGCAGAAAAACTTCTGAAATTAAAACAAAATAAAAACCAACCCTGCAGCAAACAGATATTAAAATGAGCTTTTCCTCAAATATTAACGTTTAAGCTCTCCATTAATTCAGTACTTAGCACGTCCTGTTATAGAAGCCAGCCTTCTCCTCATTTTCAGCTTCTTCAGTGACTGCACAACATTTGCATCCCAAATTGATATCTCGTGTGAATCGAATATTCATGTCTGTGCAACATTTCACAACATTTCTGTAGGATAAAAGCCTGTTTTAACAAAGAGACTGAATATGCAGAAAAAGCAGATGTGACCGATGTGATCGATGTCCAAACTGCCAACAGACTAACCCGAAACTGAATGTAATGCTCTCCAATCCTGTGTTCGACCGAAGGCTTCACACGTTAGCTGCTACTTCTACGTCCTTGTTTCTTAAAGAAGATGAAAGGAAATCTGGGCAAAAAGGCCAAGTTGCCTTCAGACGTACACCAGACAGTTTGACAGCAGGCAGATACTGAACATGATGATTTAGAAACAAGACGATGGTTTCTTCTGCCTGTCTGTTTTAAAAGAAACACAGCTGGACACAGATTCAGTCAAATTCTAAACAAAACAGAAAAACAAAAAGGAGGAGGGAGAAGGTGAAGTAATAAAAAAAGGCGCTTACAGTCATACCTCACAGTGATCTCACGCTGGAATGGTTACACAGCATTCAGCCAGGCAAGGGGGTCGTGCACGCACAAGGAGACACACATATACACACACGCGCGAGTGTGTGTCAACAGTGAGAAACATAAGGAAGAAAAAAAACAAAACAAAAACATGATAAGCCATTCCTGAGGAAAGTGTCACCTGCAACATAAAGTCCACAAAACCAAGTCAAACATTTAAAGCAGGATAAATGTTTGTCTCATAAAACGCTGCGTTAATGATTCACCAAACAACTTTTCAGCTTTACTGCTTAACAGAACTCTGCTTTACAAATTAAATCAATTAATTCAAACAGATTAGCTGCATGTTAATGAGTCATCTGGTTGTCATTAGTGCATTACCTGCTCATTATTATTATTATTATATGTCTGTGTATCCTGTGTTTCTTCTGATATTCTTATCACTATAAAGACATTTATTCCCTGTATAAAAGTTTCAATGGTCCTTCTCGTGATTATTTCCAAAGTCTTTAATAATAAGGGAGTCACACTGATTTAAAGCTCCCACAAACATCAATTCGACAACATTTCTTCAGTTTCATCACTTTCATCATGTGGAATTCTTCATTTTGATGATGTTTTTGCTTTTGTACCTGCAGAAAGTGACAAACCAGATCCCTACTTTAAGGAAATCACACATTCTCCTCTGTAGTTGGTTTCTTTTATCCCATGTGAATAAACACCATCAATTCTGATACACAAACTGTATCTTGTTGCCTGAATAATAATGCAGAGTTTAGTCCCCACTTTGGTCTTACTTTTATTTTAGAAAACTGTCCTAGTTTTATTCTAGCTAGAAATCTGCAGCAGAAATTTAAATGTCACAGAAAAGTAAAGTAAAGCACGGATCATAACATTCAGGAACAGAGGGAGATTTGTAGTGAAAAAAGAAGCACTGACAGAAATATACAGATCATAAACTACCCAATTAGTGCACGCATGAACGGGAAAACACATTTACAGGAGTGAAGCAGACAGAAGACGTGAATGTTCATTCAGGATCCACAGAAAAGTATCCATGCTTTCCCACTTATCCATGTTTACATGCACGACACCTGCTCCACATGTTCTGGTCTGACACGCTCAAGGTGGAACAGATCACAGGTCATAACGCAGCTGGATGACAGTACAGTGAGGTGAGGAAAGATAAAGGACACCTCTCCTCTCCTCACTGGATCATTACTCTCAAGCACCCACTGCAGACGCCTGTTTCACCGAGTGCAGTGAGACACAGAGGGAATGAAGTGCATAAAAAAGATCTCAGAACTCTTTAGGCTGCTACTTGTCTGTCAGGACAAGTATTTATTTTTTTTTGTTTGGGCACTTTAACAGTAAACAAGTAAAGTGGATGGGACATCAAGCAGATAAGGAAAGTGAAATGGTTTATTCCAGTTTTTCACCTGCAGAAAACAGCAGGCAAAAACTGACAGTGACCTCTTCCCACCAGCAGAGGGCAGAGGTGGTCAGAGAAGACAGACTCAGCTCCTGGTCTTAACTATTGTGCATTAATTGGACCCAGGTTTAACTGTAAAACTTGACAGTGTTAGAATAAGTCATTTGTTGCTTTAGATTCTGTATCTGTTTGTTAAAATGCTCCAGTGTCGTCACAGGCATGTAAGTTTAAGATGGGACCCATGCAACTCGATAAACTCGAACACAAACATCTGCCTCAGCAAAACCTTCTACTTTCTAAAGGAAGTTGTTTAAGGCACGGCTGGAACTATTTATAATGTGTTGAAGACAAGACTATTTGTAGTCTCATCCTCCTTTTCCCTCAATCAGACACACTGGAAGATTGATCTGTTAATGTTAAATACTAATTTGCTTCCTCAGGTTTGCATGTGTGGAGCCACACACGCACACCCTCAGGGCTGTTTTGCCTCCAAAGTACCACAGGCCATGTTCACTGTTCCACACCTCCAGGTTTCATCTGCATCACTTTAAGCCTAATGGCGGATACAAAGGTTGCATAGACCGCACTGTCTGTTAATCTGTGAAATTTAAATCGTCATGTTGACAGAAATAACCAAGATTTACTACATTTTCAGACAGAGAAGAGAAGTTGAGGAATTGTTTGAGTGTTTACCTTCTCCAGCTGACTGTGAACATGTTGAACAATCAAATCCAACGCTACAAAGTTCTCTCCACCTGCACAACAAAAATGTACCGATCATTTTCTAACAAACCTGCCAAATTTAATGTTTGTCTAGAGAATATCACCCGATTTTATTTGATTTCATCCAAACAGTTTCTGATACAACTCATTCTTTGTTAAACAACTACTAGCCAAGAAACAACACATTCTTCAATATCAATGAACCAAATCTGAACTAACCTCTGGGCACCACAATGTCAGCGACCTGCACTGTAGGCTCAATGTATTGCTCGAATGCTGGCTTTACAAACTTGTTGTATTGTTTGATGATGCCGCTGATGTCCCGTCCACGCTGGGAAATGTCCCTCTTCAGCCTCCGTATCAGACGGATGTCTGAATCCGTGTCCACAAACACCTTCATGTCCAGAAGCTGGAAGAGAAGAGCAAAGATCGTCTGATTTATCTGTAACTTATTAACACCGTGGACAGTCCGTACTATGGAGGAAGGGAGAAACGTTGGACAGAAGACAAGTCAGAGAACTGGTTGTGCTTAAAGTGACGGTAAAAATGGTTAAAAAGCATTCAAACTGTTTTCACATGCTGAAGAATCATACATGTAAACAGAAGAGATAAGTTATCAGCCGTTCAGCAAGGTCCATTAAAATGAACCTTAACTCAGCAAAACCAAGAAAAATCAATGAGGCAGCATCACGACAGAGGTGCAACGACCAACAGGCAACAGCCTCGCTCACAAAGAACTAGTGACGACTCGTGAAATGAAAAGGAGTGTGTGAGTGATTTAGACAAGGATGACGGCGCAGGTACGTGTATAACTCAGCTGCACAACAAGCCGGTGGATTCCTTCTGCTGTAAATCTGACAAAGTGACCGAGCAAAAAGACGACACGTTGCTGGAAAAGCACAGCTGTCAGGTGGTGAATGAGGAGGGCATTGTTTCCAAAGGTTAGAGAGCAGGGCTGCAGCTGTAGATCATGTTCTCACCTCCAACACGAACGCACAAAACCACAAAAGAGGAAAATCTGGACTTTCACATAGTCATAAATAAATGTTTTGACGTTTCATCCTATGGAGTCGTGTTTTGTTATGTGTTGATTCTTCGTCATGATGTAATTATTACAACAAAACATGTCATCGTGTTATAATTCTTATGTTTCAGACCGTTGCTCTTGGTTTTATTACTTTTATTCACAGTTTGTACTATGAAGCACTGTAACTGTGCCCTAGGTGATGTTTAATACACTAATATACTATATACACTATACTAATAAAACTACTATATATGACTCTACTGTACACAGGCGTAGGTGGGGTGCCAGATTTTGTGTTGTGATTTTGTTAGGTTCAATTATTATCATACATAACGTACATAACAAAATGAGGTTTTTTTTGCCAACTCAGTAAAAACAAACAAAACCAAACAAGCAACTTCATCATATTAATTTTAAAGCCTTGCAAACTCATTTTGCCCTGAAGCAGTAACACTGTCCACACAGTTAAACCAGTGTCATTTAAGGGCAAAGTCACTGTGGTATAAAGTGTGTTTTAAACTATTTTCTGTCTCCTCACAATATATTGTACAGTCCTACACGCATGTGTCTGCAGCATCTTAAAGCAACATATCAGATCTGCAGCTATAATTGACTTCAATTACAAGAACGGACACAAAACACAATTAATCACTGCAGACAATGGCTGTTAACTGATTCACAGTGTAATCGACTACACAGCTGGGTCTCAGGGGAGGCAGCCTGTCTTATCGCCATGGTCCAGCTCTCTCACTCACACAGACACACACACAGACACACACACAGACACACACACAGACACACACACAGACACACACACAGACACACACACAGACACACACACAGACACACACACAGACACACACACACACACAAATACAAACGCTCACCAGCGGAGACGTTCTGCCATAAAGAGCACTCCCCTTTAATTCATATTGATTTCCTCTGATCCTGAACAGCATCATTATTAAAAGTGTAGAATTAATTTCCACCTCGTAAAACTGGTCTTCTCTTCACAAACAAACAGGACTGTAAATACCAGCTACATTTACCCGTTTGGGATAAATTTTATGCCAAAATTATTAATTTTTTTTTTAAAAAACATCCCTCACTTTTAGCTTTAACAATTTTTATGCCAAAAAATGTATTAGAGGAAATGTTCCCAAACAGGTTTACCACCTATTTGGTACTATGGGGAACTATAATTAAATAGGATTTTTTAAAACAGAATTAAATAACTTAAAGAATAAAAGGTATGAAGATAAACAAATACATAGTCAGGACATTTACACACTCCAGAGTTACGGTTAAAGAAGATCACTGAGGGGTATTTAAAATCCCCAGTGTCAGCATATGAATTATTTTATCCCACAGATAGATTAGCTGATTTAATTTCTCCACCCCCCAGATCAGAATATATGTATATATATATATATATATATGTGTGTATATATATAATTCATTATTAATGAGCCTGGTGTTTGTGTCTGAGCTGACAGAGCCATTAATCCGGTCTGACAGGGGACAGAGGAGTTAAACATCCCAATATTCAAACAAACTTACTCTACATCTACACTTTGGTTTTGAAATTACATGCTGATTCAAATAGTCTATTATTATTATTATTATAAAATCTAAGCTTTGCTGTTTTGCTATGGAGCTACTGCTGTTCTAAATGGAACAACCTGCAGTGTGAAACATTTCAGAAAAGTGTGGTTTACTTTACATTAGATTATTGTGACCCTGGGAGAGAAGCTCTTACTGTTCTTACCTTCAGAAGCTCCTTGTTGGCGAAGGCCAGGATGCCCTCAAAGATGACAACATTGGCCCCGTACACCGTTTTCTGCAGATAATAAACAGATACTGATTAAACACGGGGCTTTGTAATGAGGATATATATATATGTTAGCACTTTTAACTTCTTAGCATAAACTGCTATTCCTGGGAATTCAGTGTTTCCTGATTAAAATGCCAATTTATGCAGAAAATGACTCAAACTCTAATATAGAAAATAAACTTATGTTTTTTCAGTCCTGTCTGATGAGCTGATCTTACATTAGTCTTTAGAAACTGAAGGAGAACTGTGGAGTTAAACAAATAAAACCATGTGTTCTGGTCATATACATTAAAAACCCTAAAACACCGGGCAAACAAAATCTAAAAAAAAGATTTACCAAGCAGCAGTCAAACAGTGAACATGGCATCTTTAAAACACGCCTCAGTTTTTACAACAGCAAACAGATGGAGGATGTCAGCTCAAGAAAACCGCCTACAAAATGCAGGAAATCCTGGTGTACCAGACCTGTAGACACTCAAAACCTTAACACCAAGCAGCGACTCTCCTGTTGTCCGCTGTTATCTGATAAACCTCCGCGTGAACCTGTTTAACCGGCGACGACGACGAGTGTGTGCATGTTTCAGTGTCAGAGAGAGATTAATCACTGCCTCAATCAAAGACAAAATGGTGCAGAGTATGTCACAATCCTATTACTTTACTCTGAGCAGCTTCATGCTAGAGTCAATGGCCCGGACAGTTGGGTATCGATCTTGAGAGGAAGAGAGAGATGAAAGAAAAGGAGAAAAGAGGTGGAGCAGGCGAGGGTGTGCGTGAAAAGGCGAAAGTGAATCCTAAAGAAACAGATGAGTGTTTATCGATTTGTTCATTTCCCTGTTCTTTGCTAAGGGATGATTTAGTGGGTCTTTAACATGTTTAAGTGTTGGTGGCTGAGAGAAAGAGACGGAGAAGGTGACCTCAAGTTTTATCAGAGGAAGAAGAAAAAACTCTGCTGTGGCCGCCTGTTCATCCATGTGAGGGAGAGTTACCCAGAGTATATACAGCCTGCAGCTAGCTGGCCCTCCCTGCCCTCGGCGCTCTCTGGTCCTGGGGCTTAATTACATTCACCGCAGTACAAAAGGCCCATAAAATGATTTCACAGTCACGAGTTGTAATAGGCGATTTCCCGCGTGGTGTTGGGCCTTTCAGCCATGAAATTACATCGCAAAGAAATAGAGAGGAGTTGTCAGAAGGCCACACTGCCAGAGTGATTCCTCACAATGCCTTTGGGAGAGGATTAATGCTCTTTGCTCGGGTTAATGTCCTGTACACTAAATCCTTAATAATTAGCAAATTAGCAGGCATCTCAATTTGCATCAGCCCAGACATGTAAAACCTCCCCAGGGGTGTTCAGTGACTCGTAACTGCGATGATGATTTTATCCTTCACATTAAAAAAAAGAAGAAATGTTTACCACTTTACTTTGGTGAAGAGAATCATCTATAAACTGAAACGAACCAAACCTACAGTTACAGTAGTTACAATATCACTGTTATTATATGATAGTTATTACTTGTACGGTAAATTTAATTCTGATTTATGTTGTAAAGACTAAAACTTAGATGTTACCACAAACATACAGAGAACTACTTTTCTCCAACAAACATTCTTAACTAAAAACACAACAATCACATTTAAAGTTACAGGAAAAAAAACAAACAGGTTTTATTTAGTAAGAACTTAAAACTATATGCTGATCTGCTTCATGCCTTGTCCCTCAATGATTAAAAAACAAACAATAAACCACAAACCATCATCAGACGTTGGTGCAGTGTTAAACGGTGCACAGGTACGCTATAATTACAGGTAGGAATCCCACAAAGTGTTCACAAACAAAAACTCTGGTCATGTGACCAGAACAGAGAAGGAAATTCCTCAATAAGCAGCTGCAGTGTCACACAGGAGTGACTGATGATGACGACAGATACTTAAAACAGTGTTAAATATGGTCTTAGAGCAGTGGTTCTCAAACTTTTTCCACCCGGCCCCACTTTGGAGAAAGAAAAACCTCTGGGCCCCACAACCCAACAAAAATTTTGCCTAAGCAAAACAAATAAAGATGATTAAGTCTCTGAGCCCCACAGTTTGACAAACACTGTCTTAGAGAAACAAACAGTAGGAAGAACAGTCTGGGATGAGGTCTTACCCATTCTTTGCGTCTGCAGTGAGACGTGAAGTCGTACACCGGCACCTTGATGCTCTTTCCTTTCTTCAGCTTTCGGAGGACGGTGATCAGAAGCTCAAAGTCAAAGGCATCAGGGTGATCGAAGTTGTACTCATTCTTGGCTGCCAGCTCCTGCTCTTCTTTACTCAACACCTGAAACAGGGAAAAAACACAAAGAACGCGTGAACCAAGCATGTATATGGTCGAACGCTTGCTACACACCTGAAAAAGCCACTTGTGTCTAGTAAGCAGAGATTTGGATGATGCAGCCGATTATCCCGCATGTTTACTTGTGATGACACCAGCCGCTCACAGCTGTCACCTCTCACTGACAATTATGGAGAACATTATGCTGAAATCTGTACTAAAGACCGGAGAGAGAGCATCGCTGATTTTACACCACTTCAATATTGGATTCACATTGGCTGGGCTTTGTTTTAAAGTCAAAAGCTAATTAACTACTGTGGAGCACTGGGCTGCTTTATATTTTAAATAACAAGCTTTGCACCTTGTAGAAAGAGTCCATGGAGAGAAGAACCACCCAGGGGACGTCCAGCGCTTCGATGATCTTATTAGCTACCGTGGTTTTACCTGAAGCACTACCTCCACACAGACCTACAAGTGGGAAACAAAGCGAACCATAACAACATTACCAACGGATACAATGATCTGAGCTATGAGGGAAATTTAAGAGGCATTCTGGTGTATTAGCATTTATTTGTCTGTGCTGAGGCTAAATGATGCAGCAACAGTGAAGCGAATAAAATGAGTTTGATGCTTTCTGCCTGGCATTGCAGAAAATGTGTGGGGGCAACCCTATTTTGTGCTAGTGTCAGAAACTACAAAAAAATAAAAATTACTGGCCATGATGTGAAAAAAAGAAGTTATCTGGAGCCCTTCATTACCTCACTCGACCTCCCGGGTTAAAGACCACAACAGCAATCCTTCAGGACAACAACCCTGGGAACCGGGCCAGAACGACACGCTGGCTGGCTGGCACAGGCGTGAAAACAGGATGCACTTGCTGCAAACTGCTCTGTGTTTGTTAGTGTGTGTGTGTGTGTGTGAGTGTGTGTGAGTGTGTGTGAGTGTGTGTGAGTGTGTGTGAGAGAGAGTGAAGGAACAGAAAAGGCCCACGGAGCTACTTCTGTGGTATAAACAACTCTCAGTGAAGTGTTGGAATGAGTTTTTTTTTTTTTTTTTAACTCAGATAAGACCCATCAAGGTCAGAACTGCTGACTGGGAGGAAACACTGCAGTGCTCCTCATTTCTATGCATGATTACAGCTTTTGAAAGGTTATAGAAATACTACCTATGACTATTAAATGCTAATCTTTTCACTAAGTTCCTATTGATTCAGAACAGATGACCTGTTACAGAACGTAAAAACAGAGAAGATAAAAAACAGTTACGCTTAATGGTTTTCCTGTCCTCACCTCCTCTTTTCTTCCTCCATCCATCTGTTATCACAATCCCTGCATCTTTGGTCCTCCCACCCCAGCTTCTTTTAACCGTTGCAATCCTCATCATTTTTTCTTTAGCAACCATTTCCCTTCTCCTCTCACCATCTTCCTGACAGTGAATGCAGGCTGGTGTTTCCTCTCAGGCCATGGTCCGTCCAGTTCCTGCAGCTACACACACTGGGTCCTTCAACCAGGACACATCGACCACAGCACAGCCGAGTGTGAAATCGTGCCCAGTGGCTGAAACCCACTTATAATAACAGACTGCCTACTGGAGATAACGTACACCTCTCCCTCCGCATACTCCCACTTGAGTCAGTCGGATGTGTTTAATCACAGAGCACAGGCTCTGCGAATGCTGCTGGGGCAGATATGTTACTGTGCTGATCAGCAACATAGTGCTCTGCGGGAAAACCTGCCCCCTGTGAATCCACTGCATCAAGTTTGTGCATTGGTATTTATGTTTGCAGTGCCAGATTACAGATACATTCTGTCCGCCTAGCTCGACATCCTAATCACATGTCTGCAGGTCTAACGCCACAGTAAACGAGTAAATGTGTCTCACCAATAACGAAGGCCTCTTTGAAAGTGGTCCCAGTGACATTGTACCAAGGTGGTCTTCCAGCGGTGTAGATGGTCCGTTTGTTGGTCCTCAGCAGTGGGGGTTCTGTCTTAGACTGGCTCGTGGTCCGTTTTCGTGGTGATAACGAAGGGGTCAAAGGGCAGCGGGGGACACGTTCTGAAAGGCCATCCAGGGAATCATCTCCACTGCCGCTGGAGCTAAAGACAGGAGAACACACACTAACATCACAGAGCAGCTGCTTTCTACACCTTCTGCTCGTGGGTCTGGAATTAAATTAAAGCTACATGAGCCGTCCAGCTAATTACCATGTGTGAGCCAAACACACAACTTCAAATAAAAGACAGACATCTTACCAAATAATTATCAGATGAACTATTATCAGACTCATTCGGTCCCTGTGACTTGTTGCCCGCATGTGCCGAATAACTTTGTGTATGTAGTGGTTGCCATCAGAGATGCCTTGTTAGCTCATAGTTGACCCCATGCTGCTGCTCCAATACAGGCAAGTTAGTCATTACAGGGTATCTGCAGGTTCCACTGAGTTACAAGTATGAAAGATCCTAAAGAAATACTGCTGTCAAAAGCAGCCTTTTCTGACCGAACGTAGCCAATCAAAGCTGTATGGGCAGAAAAGAAAGATCTGATTCTTTTTAAAAACTGTCTCAAATTGATCATTTCAAACTTTAAACACTTGAGAAGCTGCAGATAATCCTTCTGTCCTGCAGAGATTGTAGAGGGAGTCTCTGTGCTCGAGCGTCTCTCTCTGAACTGTTCTCTCCACAGTGAAATCTTTGATGTCGGTGTGTGTGAGGGGGAGGAAGGGGGAACTTTCCAACCCTCCCCAGGAAAATCACACCGCTGCCCTGGACACAGCATGACACAAGCCGGGGGCCACCATTCACCTGAGTAAGGCTGTCATCACTTGGCTCGGCCGTTTGGTGACGGGTTGTCAACTCCATGAAAATCATCTACCAAATGCTATTACCTGTTCAGTTTAGTAGAATAAATATGGAGAGAAACAACTGAAACTCTAAAGTAGCTGCAGGGTAGATTGGGTGTAATTGGGCATCTATGGTAGCAGGTAGTGAGAAGAGAGAGGCCATTAATTGATTAATCATCAATTCTATAACAATTTCCTTTCCAGAACAGCTGCATATTCCTTTTCTGCCAAGACAGATAATAATTTCATCTGTAGTTTGATCCTGCAGATGTGTTTTTGTCTCTACACACCTGCTACAACAAACGTTTCCCACAAATGTGACTGGGCAAAGGTAACACCAAGAGCATCATATGAAGTCCTATTTATATGAATGAACATACAGTCTAAACTAAAATGTCACAACAAATCAGCTGGGTTCTACTTTTTCTTTCCAGGTCAGCACAGTCCTTATGGGAAAAGTTCCGCTATAAGAATCACAAAGTGAGTGGACAGATGTTGGCAGACATCCTCAGTGCAGGAATAAGAGTGTCTGTAATCAAAACTAGTCTGTTATTTCTAGAGCCTCTTCATTAATGCTGTATTTGTTTAGAGCCCAATGAAGCTCGCTATGAAATATGTACCAGGCCGCATCAAACGTTGTAAAATCAAGTATAAACGCTGAAAAACGCGATAAAGAGCAAAACTGATCAAATTTTGAATGAAGTCTGGTCTGACATCCTCTAACTGAACTCTTTAAGAGCTTGTGCTAATGTGCCTGCAGATAGTTATAACAAACCAAGCTAAACTTAGACAAATACTAAGCGATTTGGCCAAACCCTCTGTTGTCGCGTTGGCGTTTTAATGTTTAACGTTGAAATTCCTTGTTTGCCTTTTGTTCGTAGCCGCGCTAACACATTACGTGGGTGACGCAGCTAGCCAGCTAGCCGGAGCCGGAGCCGGAGCCGGAGCCCTAGCCCTCCTACACCGTCCTCCGGTTTCCTGAGCCGCATCACACACGTTCAGCGTTAATTTATGTTACCTGCCACACCTGGACACGGACCTGTCCGCCTCCAGTCCCTCATCTGTCTGCTGCTCGGCTGCTTTACAGTCACTGCTCGTTGTCTCCATATCGACCCAGCGCGGCGCGGAAACCAAACACTGGGAGCGTCGTGACGTCACGACACGTAGGCCGGTGCTGTGTTTGTGGTCATCGGGTGAAAAAGTGTCCCTCACCCTTCACTCATTCATAACTCACGATTTGCTTGAGAAAAAAAATACCCATACTGTGCACTAGGCTACACGAAAAAGGAATAATAGCGAAAGGACTCAACAGTCCGCTGCGTTGTTACTTTTCGCTTAAAATTAAACCTTTTCGTGTCAGAAAGTGTGAAATGCTTAATGATGGACCTGTATATCACACTTATCCCACTGGACGCGAATGCAGCATTGGCACGGCAGTCATGAATGATGAACAGTGTGTGCATCAGACAACATCCAGAGCTGCAAATCCATGCAAAACTACTATTTTTCTGCTATGAAGCATTTTGTACTTAAGAATGAATCACTTTCTGAATTCAGTCAACAACCTGATGATTAAATTGAACAAGCTGCGTGTTTTCCTTTTACAGTTGCAGAAATAATACGACCAAAGCACAATGAGACGTGGTTTAATGTTGGCGCTGGGTTTTACATATCAACTCTAAAAAATAAACAAAAGTACATGGCAACACGGCATAGATCTACGTACAATGTCTTCTTATAATAAATTACTTCCCCTGTGAATGTGTTTTTGCATGACAGCTTTAGCTCTATATTTTTGTACAGATGTAAAGGGCCATTTATTTGTTTTTTAAATGTAATAGGATAAAATGGCCTTAATTCAGTTGAAGATTATAGTGTGGGATATGCTTTAAGGCAGAAACAGGCCTGCATGTTTATCTATTTTTAGAATAGCAGTCTAAATCAGTAAGAGCTCCCAATGTTTCTGCGCTGATGCAGCTTTTCAACATTTATCTTTGCTGAGGTTTCTGCTGACTGTGGACAAATATCCACCCATTGAGTAAAATCTCACTCCAGGACAGTGAATCGATTTGGTTTTTGATATTTTATATTAGACTGTAATTTGTGATTGTAAAACTCGGTGAAACTTAAAGCTCACCAATGCTGATGTGAAAACGGATCTGAATTCATACTGAGGCTCGTCCCCCAGGATGCAGCAGCCGGAGGTGTCCTGTCTGCAGCAGCTGCAGTGGTCAGTCTGCTGCTGCAGCAGCTCCGTGTTCGAGGCTACAACTCTGAGCCACATTCAAACCTCCCTCAGAAAACCCGCATGTGGTTTCCTCCTCCTGCCTCTCACCGCAATGAGGGAATTTATTCGTTTGTTCTGAAGTGTCGCTGCTCACAGAAATGAGGTCTGAGCCGACTTTTCCTCGCGTCAAGTGAAGATCAGGAAAACAGGACCTGTCGATTCTCTCCGGCAGCATCCTCCAACGGAAAACACCTGCACTTCTTATTTTTCTCTGACTGGACACAGACAGGCTGAACAAATGGATAATAACGCTGCAAATTCGGAGAAATCTCATCTGATACACGAGAAGAGTGCGAAAATGTATTCTCTGAAACTACAAAGGTGAGACAAATGTTTCTGTAACTGCAGCTGCATGAAGAATAATGCTGCATGTGGGAATAACCTGCGAACTTACTCGACAAAAATCCAGCGTTCATTTATCAGGATGCACCTGATATAAACGGAAAAAGAACAGCTCCAACTAGGCCTGTTTGGTCTTTAAGTTTGCAGAAGTGAGGAATGTTGCAGCGTTGTCTGTTTGTCGGGGATTTTGAGGAACATCAGCAGGTTGAAGTGGAAAAGTGAATATTTTTGCAGCTCTGCAGGAACATTGTTGTGTCGTTTTGTAAAGGTTGTGTGTAACGTAATGAAGCCGCGGTGGGGCCAGTTGTTACCGTGGTGCATGTTAAGCAGGCTGACGCTCTTGCAGGCTGTTTTATGTGAATGAACAAATTCATTTCCATGCTTGACTTGTTTCTAGACAGCCTGTGACAAATGGCCCCGGGGCCAGTTGACTGAGCAATGCTAAAAACTCATCATCTGTCATTAGGGAGGCAGGGAGCAGCTCCTGCACGTCCGGGCTGCATGGGACGAAAACCAGCCCGGTTAATATCATGTTATCAACTGAGGGTGTTTCTATCTGCAGGCAGAGACAGACAGCAAGAAACTGGCTGTTCAAACTGGAAGATCATTGACACAGGCCTAAAATTAATAATAATAATAGTAGTACTAATATAACTAATACTACTATTAATACCTCTACTAATAATAATAATAATAATAATAATAATGGGATGAAGAAGCGATTATTTCCGTGTTTAGCACAAAAATAAGCCACAAATTTAACTCACTTCAGAGATAAATCTGAAGGAAAAAATCTAGGCTGTGTCTTGCGATATAAGCACAGAAATAAAACTCTTCATTAAATAAAAAGACAGGTTGTATTAGAATTAATTTCTTCAAATGCTGTTCAGTTATTTGCATCAAATTCTAATAAATCCAATGATTAAATAATCACAAAATATCGCAAAGAAAAAAACTTTAATATAAGATATATATATTTTACAACCGAGCACCTTTAGATTCGTTTGTTCAACATAAAACCAGCTGCTACAGAAACATCTGGTTTTCGGTGTCCTGCTGAAATCGGGTGGGATTATTCTTAAATATATGGAGGAATTATTTCTTAATGTTTTTATCATATGAAGTGGAGCGACACAGGCCTCACGCTGCATCTACTGTCATCCATCTAATCAATATCTGCTTTGATGACAGGATCGATCCCTCTGATCAACTCTTTCATTCCTCCAAACATGCTCGTTCTTTCCTTTTTGCTTTTTTAGAAAATTAGACCATGTTTAAAAAACCTGACAAAAATTTTTTACACTTTAAGAGCGAGAGAAGAAGAAAAAACTGCACAGGTGTAAAATAAAAAAAATCCAAAGACCAAAGTTTCGTCCCGGAATCAAAAGGAATTATTCTCATGATGTGGTGTGCACGTGCTGCACTGCGTTTGTTCCCGCGCGTGTGCGTGCGTGCACGTGCGTGAGAAAGGGAGAGAAATGTGCATATGGCGCCACATTTGGGATTTCATGCACCATTTGCACCGCGTGCACGTGAACCGTGCGTGTCTGTTTACGGTCATCTTTATCATTTTCCCAGCTGGCAGCAAAGTGGCTCATAAGGAAATGACATCGCTTCTTATTTAGACCTAAACATATAAATAAAACATATGTAGCACACAAAGCCCAGACTCTATCAACCTGAATATTTATTAAAAATACAAACACCTGCATAATAATATATTTATAACACACATAGGGCCTTCAGGTTTACACGTTTGTTACAAAATAATTTAGTTTCATCTATAAATTGTGTTAATTTGTGTCAAAATCTGCAGAACCAACATTCAAACATTTTAATTTATTAGTGCTACCTTCAAATTAGTCCCATTTTATTTATAACATGCACCTGATGACTGTTATGGTAATGAGCAGTTTAACAATGTGATCAGTTATAAACCAACAGGCTGTAAAAAATCAATTACAGTAAAGTGAGGAGCTAAAGTGATCAATTAAATTAATGATTAATTAAATAGTTAATCAACAGGAAATTAATTACCAACTAATCTATGATCTGTTCTGGTCATTTAACTTAATCTCTGGATTATTACAATTAGATATTTTAATAAGATTTTTTTGTTGTTGTTCCAGGAAATTAAATTGGACATTTTTGATTATTTTCAGACATTTTACAAAAACTGATAGATGAGTATCTAAATGTTAGTTGCAGGCCAAGTCAAGTGATTTGCAAAATTAATAAAAGACTTTAAACACTTTAAACAACCACAGATATTAGTAAGTTTATGTATTAGTTAATCTACTGATTAATGGCTCAATTTTTAAATGTCAGTAAATGGTGAAAAAAGAGAGAAAACTTTATCAGACCAGAAGTCAAAAACCCAAATAATCTTTTTATATGTGTCAGAAATCTTTAAATTTACAAAGAAGGTGCCAGTCTGTGTTCGGGGTTTTTACTTCAAAAGTAACTAAAGCGATTTATTGATTTATTGACACTGATTGGTCTTCTGTCAATGGACTAATTGATTTAATCAACTCATTGCTTCAGCTCTAGTTACTAAAGTGGGACCTTCAGAAGAGTCTGCAAAGCAAGTTCTTGTTTTCTGGAGAAACCTCAACTCTGCTAAATCCAAACAGTTCAAATGGAAATCGAGTCAAATGGTTTAATCCAAGTCTAAAGCCTATTAGTAATGTTGAAACAATAACTGTGACAAAAATAAAATAAAAATCTTCATGAAAACATGATGAGTAACATGTATATACAGCTGCACTTTGTTACTGTGGCTCCACCATATTTCACTGCTGTATTTACCAAAACTATTTTTTGCTCACTGCTGATTTCTGGCAGCATAATTGGCTGAATGTTAATGGGAGTGCAGCAGAGGGTGCTGTCACTGCTGCAGCTTCCAGGAAACTCCAATAATAACAACCAGCAAAGCCAGAAATGGTCACTAACTTGTCCTGTAACATACTAAAGACCAGCGGAGCTCAGTGTCTCTAATGTTTTCCAAACAGAGGTAAGAGCCTATAGGTCCATTTATGAAAACAGCCTTAACGGTGTCTAAAGGTATGCTATCTGCTGCGTGCTGCTCCGTTTGGTCATAATGTCAAATGTCGACCTCATGGTGGCGCTACAGCAAAATTAAGAGCATTATTAAAGACGCACGTCTGTCTGTGTAGAATTTCATTCCAACATTTGTTGACGTTCTTCAGCCTGGACTGCCATCTCTATGGGGCCATGCCACTAGCACAGCTAAAAATATTCATTCAGCAATAGCTGTTTTCTCACGTTCTCTCAGTGACGACACAGGACTGGACGTCAACCATTGGACAAATAACTGACCCAATCAGAGCTTTGCAGCCAGGATGAAGAGTGAGAATGTCATCTTCACGTGCCAGAAAAACAAGCACAGGTGATGCTGATGCAGCTGCACAGGTTGTTGTGGTCAATATTAAATAAACGGCAAAGCAACAGCCAATCACACACTTAGTAACTGCTGTGCCCAGTGAAATGTTTTATTGGGGTTATAAAATATCTCGTCATGGCACAGTGATATCCTGGAAATGACTGTGCTAAACCAAGTAATATTATTATTAGATTTTGTTTACAGTGCTGATATAAGAGTGGTGACGACAGAGAAACATATCGAGTCTGTTACAGCTCTTAAAGCAGGTTTTCCTGATGGATTATCACATTAAATGAAGACAACACTTCAGCCTTCTCCAAACAGAAAACAGACAATATAAACACTGTCAGACTGATCGACAGCATGCACCAAAGTCTGATTATCAGGCCACAGAGACATGTCCCTTGCTGGCGCTGAAAAACAATAGAAACTGATCATTCCTGCTCTGCAGAAAACCTGTCTCACTGCAGGCAGTTATGTCGGCTACGAAAATGGCCGTATGGCGCTGAGAGACAGCAGACTGCAGCTGTAGTAAATGCTCTAATGTTTTGTTTTGTTTTCCAGCAGACAGCTCTTTTCCTTTCATATCATTTCACACATCACTGAATATTCCCCTCAAGTCTCTGCACTGCTGACGCCGAGTGTCAGCGAAAGAGCCAACAAACACTGGGCACCTGCCCTGTGGGGTGCTGACTAACAGATGAATCCGATTCCAAAATGAAATCTAATAACCATAATATTTACGGGACCCGGCATGTGTTCGATGTTATTTTACCAACCAAGCATTTAATAAGAATGTCAGTCTTACAGTACACGCCGGATGATTGCTGCAGAAACGTTCAAAGAACCATTTACTGTATTAGACACTGAGATTGAAGACAAGCCATGAGGCATAAACAGCAATAACATAAAGCAGCTCACACACACACACACACACACACACACACACACACACACACACACACACACACACACACACACACACACACACAATAAGAGTTAGTTTGTTTTGTGGAAGATTTTCAGGCTCAGAAGCAAAATGATCAGAGATTGTACTTTTATCAAATTGTACCTGCACCGTACAATGTTTACTGCATGTGCACAACAGGGGAAGCAATTTGAGGTTCAGTTTGACATCTGGACAGAAGCAGCCGGTAACAGACGACCACACACTGCATTTATGACCGACCTGTTCTACTGTACCAGCTGAGGTCAACAATATAAGGCTTAAAACATTTAAATACATGTTTGTGCATGTACATATGTGAACTGTCCAAAACACAATGAGACTCCACATGTGGTCAATCCACTATACTACAGTATAAACAACCATCAGGACTTAAACGTGTTGAGATGTCACTTACACAACTATATATCACTCCCTCTCTCTGATTAAAGGAGATGTAAAAGTGCTGCTGACGTGTTTTTACTGCTCCGGCTCGAGTTTTGAGTTTGTAGCCAAGTGGTCGCTGATTCACTGGTGTTGCTCAGTGACCGTATTAACCCCTACGTGCTATGGGACAGTACAGTCTTCACTTATTACCGCCTCAAACTAATTAGATCACACAGATTTAAATGGTGCACATGGATAGACACAGCTGATGGCAGGGACGTTTTAGCAGCAGTGGATTCAGATACACTGAACTTTAGCTTTAGCCTGTAGAATTTAAACTGTAATTAATAACCTTACCAGTGAAAATATGAACAGATTTGCTGTAGCACTGCAAAGGCTCTGCAGCTTTTGCTCATGTCATGTAGAGTATGTGTGTGTCTGTTATTGTGTGTTGCTCTCTGCAGTTTGCATTGTCTGTGTTGGGTTGAAGACGTTTGTCCAAATCATCTAAAGACAAACACTTTAACCTGTTTTAACTGTATAATCACAACATGCTCAGTTGTGAACATAACACTGCCCCAAGGCTGCAGAGCTCTCTACTGTGTGTGTGTGTGTGTGTGTGTGTGTTCAGACAGTGTTTGCTCTTATGCCCCAGTGGTATAATTGAACCGAATATGTTTTCCACTCGGCTGCTTCTTTTCAACCTGGACATCCCATAAGACATGTGAGCGTGTGTGTGTGATAAAGGCTAATCATGAAACACTGGCTATGTGTGAAGTGTGTGACATTATAGTGTGTGTGTGTGTGTGTGTGTGTGTGTGTGGTTATCTCAAGTGAGCCCAAATTAGGTTTTTTCCACCTCATTAACCACACCATGGCAGCTCCCCCTCACCACACATCACAGCACCATCAACCTGCGTGTGTGTGTGTGTGTGTGTGTGTGTTGATATATGTGTGCGAAAATAGAGAAGTCAGCATTTCGATGTGTTCTCATGATTAAAATCCAGCTCGTTGTGTTTTGTGTCAAATGTGAAATATTCCTACTTGTGTAATTCTCCAGCTGAACACACAATAGTATTTAGGGACAGACTGACAATAAAATAGAAACACCTCAGGACATTTATATCAACTCTCTGTCTATCATCTTCATGAAGGAGGATTTGGTGCAGGACTGTTGGATTAGACCCAGTTTTTAGCTGGAGGTACCTAATAAACTGACCACTGACTGTCTGTAACCCATCCATCCATCATCTAGACCCCCTTAGTCCTAACCAGGGTCCCAGGGACCTGCTGGAGCCTATCCCAGCTCTCTCTGGGTGAAAGGCAGGGGTCCACCCTGGACAGGTCCCCAGTCCATCACAGGGCCACATAGAGACAAACAACCTCACACACTCACACTCACTCCTATGGGCAATTTAGAGTCACCAGTCAACCTGACATACATGTTTTTGGACTGTGGGAGGAAACCAGAGTACCTGGAGAAAACCCACACAAGCACAGGGAGAACATGCAGACTCCACACAGAAAGGCCCCTGATGGGTTTCAAACCTGGAACCTTCTTGCTGTGAGGCAACTGTGCTAACCACTCATCCACTGTCTAAAAACATTCTTGTCTAATAAACTCTAACCTACACGTCTGAAGGTATTTTGACCAAAAAGCAGCAGGTGTGTTGTTAAAACTCACAAACAAACACATAACATTGTGTGTTGCACAGGAGCAGAGTGTGTTTTCACTCACCGTCAGCGTGAATCGATTTCAGCTTCATTAGATGACCCGTCTCACCACGCTCCTATTTAAGTCAGCACCGACTGTAATTCACTTTATGTATCAGTGTACGGTAATTCTTCCAGATGATACTGTGCTGCTCTGCTGCAACATTTACTCAGGAAATCAATTCGCTCAACAACACATTTACTGTAGATCTGTGGCTGTTACACCTGAACGCCAATAATATACAGCTGTAGTTCACTAAAGACCACAGAAAAGTGCTGACTGTCATATTTATGTAGAGAATAGTCCAACTTCAGGGGCGCAGGTTTGGTTTAGACGTGATATACTGTAGATACTGTGTATAAATGTGTCGATCTAGTAGTTAAATATTAATTTGATTAAACTTTTGTGTTACATAAAAATCCCCAAGAGTGTCCACCAAGCAGAGAGGGCGACAGGAAGCACTTTCTCTTCATGAACACACACCTTACACACCTTCCCTGTATCCCTGCAGCTCATTCCCAGAGTCCAAAGAGCAGTATCCCGACTTCCCCTTTAAGAACGGCGTCGCCGCCGGTGCCATCGAGCTGAAGCGACCCGTCGGCGCCCACTGCCACGGTGCCAAAGCTTTGACATGTGAGGAGAGTGTGGACAAGCTGCTGGCCAAGAAGAAACTCTACATCGCCTCAGCCATCTGCCTCGTCTTCATGATCGGAGAGGTCGTAGGTAAAAGCCAAACCCCAGGAACAGACAGACGCAATTAGGACATGTTCCATGACAATATTGACATTTATTAGCAAAATATTTGATGCTAACATATGATGAAATGATCAATTTATCTATTTTCTGATGCAACTTGAACTATAGTCACATTTCAACAGGCAGATCTGACATAAATATAAATATATTTTATAATAAAAACTACAGAGAAGTTTTGAGATTCATGTTTTAAACTCAACACTTTTTTAATCACCACCAGTATAAGATTCACATTACCTGGCCTACTGCCCAGAGGTTTATGTTGATATAAAAAAATATCACTTTATCTTTTACCTTTACTCTCATTTTATAAAAGTGTCTCAGTATAAATGTAAAACTTCACGGTTTGTAGCTGCTTTAAATTCCAAGTTTTATCGTCCCCTAAATGGCTCAGCTCGGTCTAATTAAAGGCTGAGGGGGTTGTTATTCAGTGCTGCCACACACTCCTGATCAGCAGGTTTTCTTATTACACTGTAAGCTCCGATCACTCAATCAATAATAATGAGCCCACTACAGGATATACACTAAGCTTGTTTGATATTTGTGCTTAGACTTGTCTGGCCGACCTGAACGTGCAGCACTGTGACATTAGTTATTTAAAAAATCCATAAATCAGTAAAACAAAAAAAAAAGATGTTTCTGTCGACTGAATTTGATCTCACTCCACGTGCTCGTTCCTTTTTCTGCTATTTCTGCAGGATCAGTTCAACAGCTGGTTCTGTTCTGATTTGTTCTGATTTGTTCTGATTTGTTCTGATCTGTTCTGATAGGAGGCTACCTGGCCCACAGCCTGGCCATCATGACCGATGCTGCCCACCTCCTGACAGATTTCGGCAGTATGATGGTGAGCCTGTTCTCCCTGTGGATCTCCTCCAGACCACCTACCAAAACCATGAACTTTGGCTGGCACAGATCAGGTCAGGACCAGAGCCCAGACACCTCAGAGTGGATGATTTTAAAGGATGGATGAATGAACTGTTTTTAAAAGCGTAGTTTCTACTGGCTGCACTTTTCAGCAGACAGGAGGGAATTAGTGAGTTTTAAACCACAAATTTCACTAAACGCACAAACTAAGATTTTCAACTTGAGATAATTTCCTCTCCAGTCAACTGTGACCTGTCTACTGATCCAAACAAACACCACACTCTAATGTCAACACAGAGAAATGTACCTCGTACCAGACGACTTCAGATATTTAGATATTTAGATACTTAGATATTTTATACCTGGAAGAAAGAACCTCAAGAACAAAGAGTTTTTGTTCTCCGGAGAGAAAGGACTCAGCTCTGAAGTGTTTCAGCAACCCGCTCTTTGATAATCTGCACTTTTTACTTCCTGCTGCATTCAAAGCTGCGAGTGTGAAGGTTAACGCAGCATCACAGTGACACCACCAATCTGTGTGTCTCTGTGGGCTTTGCATGGTCACTTCTTAGCCTCGGTCTTTAACACTGGTCCTGTTGCAGTCTTCAGGTACAGGTGTGCCGCTGTACAGGTGTGATGAAGCGTGTTAAGATTCCTTAAGATGCCTGTCGTCTCTCCACAGAGATCCTCGGGGCATTCATCTCAGTCATGTCCATCTGGATCGTCACAGGGGCTCTGGTCTATTTAGCCATAGAAAGGATCGTGCGCAACGACTACGAGATTGATGGCCATGTAATGTTAGTGACCTCGGGCTGTGCTGTCATCGTCAATATTATGTGAGTAGTTCTGAGCGTAATGGGCTTTAATGGCTTTAATACATTACATTAGAACTTGGTCCAAAGTGTGTTTCTATAAAACTTCACCTGAACTTCAACAGGAAACTGAGCAAAGGGCACGATTCCTTAAAAGTGTTAAGAAAGGCACTTGTCTGAGTTAATCTCAGGATTAAAGAGTTTTGTTCTCATGAGAACAGGTTAAAATTTGTGTTGATTGTTTGAGCAACATCGGGGCCTTTTCTTAGATACAGATTACAGGATATAGTAAATGTAATGACTTGGGTCTCGGGAATACAGGTTTATTCCACCACAGGATAATATTATTCAATGTACAAGTAGAACTGCAACTACTGATAATTTTCATCAAATAATCTACCAGGGAATTCAAAGAAAAACATAAACAAACCAATTATTCCACTTTCCTTATTGATTAATCGACTAATCATTGCAGCTCTGCAATGACATACCTGTGTCTTTCCGTAGCATGGCCTACATCCTGCACCATTCGACCACCTTCCACGCCCATGGCAGCGGTTATCACCAGATTGACGAGGACGGGCAGAGTCCAGTCACTCACAGCCATGCCCACACGCTGCTCAGTGGCCACGGCAACACGAGCGTCCGGGCCGCCTTCATCCACGTGGTCGGAGACCTGCTGCAGAGCGTCGGCGTCATGGTGGCGGCGATCATCATCTACTTTCGGGTCAGATATAGAACAGATTCATGTTAGGGTGAGACCCAAATGTCAGTTTGGTAAACTATGATGCAGTCATGTAACTTATTACAATAAAAAAAGAGCTTCTCTTTATTGACTAATATTTCCCACAAGAAAACACAAAAAAGGTTATTTTCCCAGAATCATAACTCCAGTGTCATATTTCATATTTAAATGTGTACACACATATCAGAAAAACGCACAAGCACTTTAATTTATTCTGAGTCTGTTCCGGATGAAAGGGTTAAAAGTTTCCGTCATGGTGCAAGATGTTCTCTTTATTGTGCCCTGAGCATTTTTAAACCTCACGACTGTGGCAAGCACCATCTGATGTCTCCTCGCTCACACTTTAAAGTCTCCATAAACTCTGTTTTTCTCTTTCAGCCTGAGTACAAAATTGCAGATCCCATCTGTACGTTCCTCTTCTCTGTCTTTGTCCTCTGCACCACCATCACCATCCTCAGAGATGTGTTCAGGATACTCATGGAAGGTACCGGACCAGGGATACTGACCTCAATATTATTACATACAATATTATTACATAATAACATTTCTGCAGTCTTAAAGAAATGATTAGCTCAAATAGAAAATGTACATAACACACCGTCTTTCTTCCAGAGACTATCTTCACTAAAGTCAACATCTGGTTAGAGTAGCTTAAAGTCTGAGAACAGAGGGAAACAGCTGGTGTGTCAAAGGTTTTGAGGTGCATGAGGCAGGTGAATGTTTTAAACTGGGCAGAGCCAGATCAGCTATTTCCTTCTGTTTCCAGTCTTGGTCTTAGTTTGCTGTCTCATCGCTGTGGCTTCGTATTTATTGATTGGTATCAATCTTCTCAGCCAATTCTCCACAAGAAAGCAAACAAAGGTATTCTTCAAAATGTGGAACTATCTATGTGAGCTGAAGTGGCACTTTGGGCCATTGCACAGAGATGTAGAGGCAGTTGGAGAGTTAGAGTTGTTTTCTTTGCCTGAAGCTGTGAACAAGCTGTCAGGTTTTTGACCTGATTTGACAAGGTCAGCAGCACGTGATGCTACAGGCTGTGCTGCATCTGTGCATTTATGAGTTCACTCAGCAAATTCGTTTAACGTGAAAAAGGCAATGATCTCTTAGTTACCTAACTCTCCCTAGACATCTGAAGCTGGACTCAGCAATGATCCATTTCCATGGCAGGATTTTCTAAATAAGAAAAAGACATTTCTGTGTTTGAGTTTCATTATTAAGCTGACATCACTGTGGGTGCCATCTTAAGCAGCCTGTGTTTGCATCACGTGGCACAAAATGCACCGGGACACTGGAGGACCTGCTGTGTACTAATCTGTGGTCTGTGTTTTTCAGGGTCTCCTAAAGCAATAGAGTTTAACTCAGTCAAGGAGGTGCTGCTGTCTGTGAAAGCTGTGAAGTCCATGCACAGTCTGCACCTTTGGGCTCTGACTCTGGGCCAGGCTCTGGTCTCTGTTCACCTGGCCATAGGTAACCTAACATACTAATCCATAGTACCATCATGGTTAACAGTATGTCAGCAAAGAGTTCAGTGGAGTATAGTGCAGTAGAGAAAAGAGGGTTTATTACTGATAAGAATGAAGTGCAGACCACAGGCCAGTATCATGGTCGTCTTCATCCTCCACCTTCTACAGGCTGAGCTTCAATTTCAAATAGTTTAGTTCTTCTTGTGTTGCACTAAACGTGTGTAAAAGCAAAAGCACAACAGACTCACTGTGCAGCTTTGTGCTTTCTCCCAGAGGAGGGTGCCGACCCTCAGTCTGTGCTGCAGGAGGCCACCGATCTGCTCAACACCAAGTTTGGTTTCCACAGCATCACCATCCAGGTCGAGCTCTACTCTGAAGACATGAGCCACTGCTCCCACTGCCAGGACCCCAGTGACTGATGCTGACACTGGACTGAACTGGACTGGACCCGACGGGACGTGGAACGGCTCAGGCACATTTTCATTCTCTCTGGGTGGGCTGGACCAGGGAGAGTTGTAATCACACAGCCTGTTAAAAGAGTAAAAAGAGTTTTTGGTAGATTGTTGCATTTGATATTAGGTCATACAAACTAAGACAGTGAAATCCTCCATGTGCTGGTAGTCAAGTGCTGATTCTGGAGCTCCATGCTAACACTGAACATGCCAAGTCTTCATATTGGGTTGGTAAGGCACTGGCTTGTAAATGAATCCAAGAAGAAGCTGGAGCCCTGAGGGAGACTGATTTTCCAAGAGGCTGGTCCAGTCTTAAAAATATGCAACCGAGCCATATCTCCCCTCCCTCTTCTTGTCTGAACAGACGGTTAGTTTGATGAAACCTTCACAGAATTGAGTGGCTCAAAGTAATGCAGTAAGATTCACATTCATGCATCAGTTTCAGGAGAAGTCTGATCCTGTGGGTGATGCTGTGTGAAACAAGCTGCTGGTTAAAAACACTGCCTGATTTTTAGCATCTCATGGAAATGAAGGAGAACTGCCACATTAAGCAGCACTTATTGTTCACCATTCATCCGCTTATAATGCTGCTGTATTGAATATCTTGGCATGAAGCATTCAATCATTTAACAGAGCATGTGCTAAACTGTTAGCATAGACCACCTGATGTAATGATGCACCAGGGACACATGGATGACTTTGATGTCAAATGGCTCATCTACCAAACTCTCACTTTACTGTCCCCTGACAACTTTGTCCTGCTTCCCACTAAAGGCCAGACCTGAATCTACAATGCTGGCTGCTCATAAATTATTATTT
Organism: Mastacembelus armatus; assembly: GCF_900324485.2. Lineage (NCBI taxonomy): Eukaryota > Metazoa > Chordata > Actinopteri > Synbranchiformes > Mastacembelidae > Mastacembelus > Mastacembelus armatus. The sequence goes on from NC_046656.1 coordinate 19,944,061, forward strand.
TTGCTAAAAAGTTCTTTATTTCTTGACATAAAGTAATAAAAAAAGATCATGATAATTTGTACCACACTGACAAAACTATAAAAAAAACACCTAAAATATACATTTTACATATCATTGCTTTGTTCCTGAGAAAAATCACCGATTGGTTATGATGAACTAATGAAAAAGGATAATAATGATGGGATGATTCATGATTTAATATTGATAAACACAACTCACATATATGATGTCAGTGCAGCTTTCCATTCAACTCTTAGAATTAGAGACAGACAGATATGTCCAGTCTTAAAAACTTGTCCAGTCTTAAAAACTGGAATGAAGAGTGGAAAAGTCTCAAAACCTACAGTATCATGATCTGAACTCCCTTTAAACATTGTGCTGTTCTACACCTCAAGTGTCTGTTACATGTAATAATTCAGCTAAATGTGGACCTGACCAAACTCTCTACCGTACTGTACTTTATTTCATTTAATCACATCATACCAAAGATGAAGAGCAGGTTATTTCAGAGTGGTGATCATCTAGATCCAGTGGAAACACACGGGCTGACACATGGGTTGATGTTCATTATGACGCCATCGGTCTGGAAACTGCACATTTATTTATTTATTGTTTGTGGTTTCAGTTGTGTGCACAAAAGTCAACAACAATACAGTCAATTCTGCCTTTAGTGTTTTTCTGAGAAGTGTTTGCCTAATAGCAGGTGGTGTATTGATATGGACTGAGCAGAAGGAAAACAGATAAGTGTCAGGTTGAATAAGCGTTCAGCCATTTCCACTGTCAACTCTGAGCTGACGTTCAGGTCCGAGGGCAAAAATGATTAAGTCCCACAGACGGACGATTAGTTTCAGCTTCACACTGTCATCTATCTCATCTATCTCTCATTCTGCCTGTGGTACCGGTGTTACCCATCCATCTCCTACAGGTCCCTCTGTTCCCTGAGCTTTCAACAATGCATCAATCAAACCATCATTCTGTAATTTTAATCTGGGAACTTACACTTTAATCTCACTCCTGTCGCCAGACATATGCACACACGGAGGAATTTGGTTCAGTGCCTTGTTGAGGGACACTGTGACTTGTGGAGAGAAGAAGGGATCGTATCATCAACCAGCTACTACCTGAGCTACAGCCAACATCGCCATCACAGTGATTCTATTCAAGACAATAACACTACACACTAAAGGTTTAAAGTTTCCTGCCACCAGAGGCTGCAATTTGAATTTTACAAGAGAAAATAACGACACTAAGGGTTCATCCTCAGGGGAGCAGGAATGTACTCTCTAATTTCAAAGGCAAACTGCTCATTAAAGTTTTGTTTTTGCATGCAAGTGGAAATTTAGCACTGAAGTGTTGCACAATGGATTATAGAATAAATAAAAAATAATAGTGGTCATCCTCTGGTAAGCACGAATAAGCTCATTAGATTCTATGACATCTAATTTTGTTACTTCAGAGTAACTTACTCATTAGTTATTTTAAAAAGGGAACAAAAACAATATCAAAATGATTCATCCCATGAGGAGCAGGAACACACTCAGACAATTTAATGGCAGATTTGATGAGTTTTGGTAATTTTCAGATTCAGATTTCACATGTGAAATCTTAAGACAGTAGTGAGCATATTAGTTGCGCTGTGAACAGAAGTTATAATTTGGCCAGAGAGAGGAATTAGAGAGTAGGCTGTATGATAAAGAAAATGAAAAATGGTCTGTCCTCTGGGGAGCTGCAGAACGCAGAATAAAATGGAGACTGTTCACTTTCCAATAAATTGCAAATTATTATATTTTGATGCAGTTTTAGACTGATGGTGCTAAAGGGAAGAAAAGAGTATCACTGACCTAAATAGGATTCATCTTCTGGGGACCATAAATAACTTCTTCACATTTCATGGAACTCGGGACGGTTTTGTTCGGTGCTGGTCTTTATTTCTACAATCTATAGGTTGGAGTTGAGTACCGGGGGTGATTTTTGCCTTTTTGCACCATAAGAAAAGTCAACAAGCCAGTTGACATGCCTGTAATGTTCTGTGGCTACTGTAAAGTGTAGATGTCGATAGTCTATTTTAAAGAAAGGATAATTGTACACTGTAAATGTCTAGTTGACATCCATTATGATCCAAATACTTGCATGGTTGTTAGCTGTTACTCCACATCATGTACCGTATGAAGTTTCCTGTTCAACTGCCAATCATGTTGACAGACCATGCAGAGAATTAATCAAAGAAAAAAATTTCTTTAAACCTGTTTAAGACACCAAATTTCTAAGATCCTGTACAGTTAAATCTATTTTTCTTTTTCAAATACAAACAGACGAACAGGCCCATGAGCTATGACATTAAAACAAAGGGGCTCTAATGACGACCAATACGTTTTACTGGTTTTGATATAAACGCAAACCTACTTTCTCTACAGGCTGCAGTGCTGAACTGAAGCCGAAATCTTCTTTACTGTCTGATAAAATTCATTTCATTCCAGAAAACACAGTCGCTGTTCATTCACTATGGAAGTCTAATGTCTGAGAATGCTCTGTCTGTATTGTGCCGTCGCTGTCTGTGATGATTATACTTTGTGTGACTGTTGTAAATATGTCAAATATTGTGGGTTTTCTGTGTATGATTTTGTGTACACGTGTAAATACATTTATCTTCCTTGTACAATCAGTCTTTAAAAAGTCCTGTCTGTCTGTGTTCTGGAGAAACTGCATAAATCCACTTGTCACATCTGTGATGTTTGATATTTCATTTTTATGTGTGGCAAAATTTTTTTGTAAAGTGAAATAAAAGATTGCAGATGATGGAAACAGGCTGGATTATTTTAGAAACTTGGATCATGGAGCAGGTCGAATATTTCACTTTAGAGCAGAAGGTTTTGTTGTTTTTCTTTTTAATAATTTTGTTTTAGTCGTGTTTTACATTTTTTAGAAACTTTAGTGAAAACCAGTGAATAAAATTTGAATGTTTACAACTCAGCGTCTCCATCTGCTAGAGAAGATCGTGTTATCAGACTGAAGGCTGCTAATGGAGCCCGTGATATCAAACATAATATTTATTTCAATAATACATATTGAAATATATACTCAAAACATTTTATTGCAAAAGCATTAAGTGCAAATCTTTCAAAGTAGCAACAGAACAAAAGAGTAAACAGTTTGATGCTTTTGTTAATTACAAGAGATAATGTTGTCAGTCATTAAATATTTTTAATGACTGACAACATTATCAGGTGTATACTAAACATCAGTCTGGAACGGTCAATGAAATGTAATAAACACCTCTAACCTGTTGTCTCTTAATAATTACAGATACCAAATTAGGTTTTGTTTGTTTTGTTTGTTTGCAGATGAAAAATAAATTAGGGCATGTCATAATGTGGAAGCTGTCACTTAAAAATACTCAGTAAAAACAGGGTAACAACAGCATAAAGAATAAAATTGACAGCCAAAGAAAAGAACAAAAAAAAGATCTAAAATACATAATTTATTAACTTTATATTATATAATAAAAAGGATTCAAGTATTTCCCCTCAGTTATTGCCCGAGTACTTTGTTACAAAAATACAGCAACAAAAATAAGCTTGAAGATGCACTTCAGTTTTGGCCTATGTAAAAAAAACCAGAAAAAAAACCAACATAAATAGTCGTAAGAGTCTGGAAACGGGCACAAGTGGTTTTAATCAACCAACCAAATAAACTATACGGACGTTTTCGTTGCCGCAGTCTTCACCAATATTCCCAACAAATCTGAAAACAGATACATAAACTGCACTGGAATGTCTTTCTGAAATTAAAATAAATGTTTTCTGATTCAATGTGACAGAAATTCTCAAGGTTTTATGGTGTTTTCTTTTAGGTTTACACACATTCTGCAAAGCAGACTTTCATAATGTATCTCCCAATGTGTCACCACAAGCACGTCTGCTTGAATTTCCATAACAGCTTCAGACACTGGATTCATTTTACTGAGAGAAGCTGATTGTTAAGTTGACTGATAAGTTACATTTCCACTGACATGTTTGCCATTTGTAGTTTCTACATCAAACAATAGTTACAGTTCTGACCAAAAACCTTTTTTTTGACTTGAACCCAATATCCCTCAGGTGTAAGCTGCTGTTTGAAGCAACGCATTGAACCTCCTGCTGTTCTACATGCTTGAATGCAAATTGTCATCACCGACGTTTCAGATCATCATGTGGGTAACAATGGAAAAAGACAGATATTAATTGGTGACATTTGTAATAGTAATCATGTGGGAATGAGTTTGAAATTAACGTGGAGGTAATGAGGTTAGAGGAGGACACTTTAATGGTGGTTTCTCAAAACCCAGGCCCACTTTCAGGCAACATTCCTGCTACAGGGACAACAAAATCCCCTCACCATGGTTCACAGTTCCCATGGTTCACAGTTCATGAGGAAGAACCGCTGAGCTGCTGTTAAAGAAATGTCACAAAACCTGCAAATAGTTTAGTTTCCTACTGATTTCAAGTTTATATGGTGGATCGAATGCAGCAAATAAACAAATCCATCAGGTTTTTGCTGTCGTGGAAATACATTCACGTGCTCTGGGTCATGTGTGACTGTGTGATCCACCTTCTGATTCTGCAGTCCAGTTAACTCCTGCTATAGCTGATCTGTCCCTGTTTGGATGGCCTCTTCCTGGTCTCGCGGTGAGTACAGTGTGCTGAACTGGGCCTGGTGCTCGCTTATCATTTTCTTGGCACTAGAGCTGATCATACTTTTCAGACAGTTCAGTCTGACCAGCCCTGTGCGGCCTCCGGACACCACCCAGGTATGGCAGTTCATGTTTGGGTTGAAACGCACCTGAGGAGAGGAGGAAGATGGTTGGAAACATTTCTTGTGCTTCACTTCCTAAACTTACTTGCAGCTACAGCTCTTTACAATCAGTAAACCTTTTTGTCTGACCTTTTTCTGTGGACAGAGCAACGACAAAGTGAGGACAGAAACACAACACAACAAATTACAGGGTATAGTTGCATAAAATCTAGGTGCCTGTGTGTGATGCACTCAATCTGAGACCGAGGAGGAAGTTCCAAGATGTTACTTACCTCCAATCTGTCACATGTTAGTGCAAAACCTCCATTTTCCAAATAAACCTAAAATTTTACAAAATCCAGCTTGTCTAAGTTGAGGAAAAATGTAGAGGCTGAACTGCAAAGGACCAAGTACTGACTCCAGAGGGACTCCAAATATTACATCAACATCACTGGAACTGTTTTAACTGTTTCTCATGTGGACTACTTCTGCCTAAGTTATTATTATTGTAAAAATAATACTATTTCTTGCCCCCTGTCCTCTTCTCTGATTAAGTTAATTCCTTCTCCCTCCTTTCCAGATGCTCACCTATCACTCTCTCCACCAATGTAAATCCTCCTGGGGGATATTTATTTTTTCTCTTCCGTTTCTTGAGTCAGTCTCTTCCTCTTTCTAATTCATTTATCACCTTCAGACAAAACAGCCAGTCCAAATCCCAAGTGGTGTTTTGCTTTTTCAGATTGTCCCATCAAATGCCTGTCCATCATCTCACCCCAGAGGACATGGAGACACACTCCTCTCTGCCTCTCTTAAAATTAAACACATCGAATCCTCAAATGGCTGCTTTCCATCTCCCCTCCCCCTCTTCCACTGAGGGTGACATTTTTCTCATTTTACACATCATTACATGCAGCACGTCTTTATAGCTGCCTATCAGATGAAGACAAAGACGAGGGAGGAAAAGGGGCTCTGCTTACATGTCTCACCTTCACTTTTCTCTTTCTTTCATCTGGTTATCCTTCTCTTCTTCATGTTGAGCTGCAGCAGGAGTCTTTTCTATACTTGTGGGATCCCAAAACCAGGCGCTTACACACTGTGGGGACTTTCTAGTGCAGACTGGTTGCTGGTCCCCACAAAGTAAATTATTGAATTTTTGGTAAAGACTAAATGGTCTAATGTCTAATGGTCTAAACTTATTCAAGTAGTGCTTATTATTATATTATTATTATTATAAATCTCCAGGAAAATGAACGCAGGTCTGTGTAAAGTACCATGAAGTGACAAGGACAAGGATATGTGTGTGTGTGTGTGTGTGTGTGTGTGTGGATACCTTGTGTAGTGCAGCCAAAGGCATTTCATCCAGGTTCAGCTTTGCCTTCAGTTCTGTGTCCTTCATGCGTTTCCACACAGCGTGTTTCTGGCTTTCTGCAAACGTGCTCTGGAAGTCAGAGGGGATGATTATCAGTGTGTTAAACGTGGAGCTGCAAAGTTTAGTGGATGTATGTAAATTCACTAGAAACTATTCAGATAATCAATCAATCATTTTAAGTCTATGACTGTTCAATGTCTCACTTGGCTGCAAGGCAAACTCCCCCATAGAGGTAATAAGGTGAAATTTGAGAAAACAAATTAATTCTTGACACACTGCTGAAAGCATCTTCATTAAACAGTCTGAAATCAACACAATAAAGCAAAAATACTGATGTTTTGATATCTAAAATAGAAGCATTAGAATCTGCACCAAAATCTGCTTTTAATCTTTAATTTGCCCAGAATTTATTTCTTTACTTCTTTTTTTTATTTGCTGCTTTGTGTGAAGCACTTTTCTAAGTAAAGATGATGAAATACTGCACGTAAATATCCGTCCACCCACCATATTGTTGTCTGTATGGTGCAGAGAGTATTTCTTCACAGCCTCTTTGTATGTCTGGAACGGCACAGGGAGACTTTCATCACTTCTATTTCTTCCTCCTCCTCTCTCGTTTTCATTATCCTTCTCATTCCCTCCATCAGAGCCAACACCAGATACTCCTTTCTCTCCTCCTTCCCGCTCTCCGACAGCTTCCCCCTCCTTGTCCACTCCTCTCATCTCTTGATTTTCTTCTTCAGTGGTATCATAAGGCACCAAAGATGTCAGGTAGACAGGCTGAAGACACAACATGAGGGGCAAAAGGAAAGGTATCATCAACTGACTGACTAAAGGTGGAAGGAACCGCGAGGAAGAAAGAAATAAGAGAAGGGAATACACATAAACTAAACTTACGAAGCGCCTCTCGATGGACTGTTTGACATATGGAGGAACGTAGTTTATCTGAGGCAACGCGCTGAAGATCACCTCTCCAAGGACGTCTGACGTGACCACACTGTTCAGCCAGTCACTATAAGATACGGACTGCAAGAGAGCAGACAAAGACCAGTCAGCATTGACATATAAACCTGTTTTCTGTCATATGTTGGTGTTAATCAAATCTTTTAGCCTAACAGACACAAACTAGAAACTATTTTTGAATTTAAAATGACTTTGTATTATGAGACAATTTCACTGACAACACAGTCCCACTCACCCACAGTGTGCCAGTCCTAGGAATCATGAAGATGGAGCGCATGTAATGGTCAAAGTAATGGACTCCTTGTGTCCCCTTCCTGCAGGTCAAACAAATAAAACAAAGCTGACAGAATTAAACATGATTTTATAACATCAAGCCTGTCTTATAAACATGCAGGGTGGGTCTGATGGGGACAATACAGAGTTGAATAATACAGAGCAACTTTCTACTTCAATTTCTAAATTTTCCAGCTTCATGAATGTGCAACACTACACGTCTAACCTCCCCTCATGCCACACACACTTACAGAGCAGTTTATAACTGGTTAAATATGTTATGACGTAGAATAAGAGCTATGACAGGGGAAAACAGAAAAGCTTCCTTACGCTGCATAGGCGTTCTCCTGGGCCAACATGAGGCCCGGTGCATCCATTGGCCAGTAGATCTCATTGGTCAGGTAGCGTTTCTGAACAGTGACGGGATCGTAGAGCCTCCTCAGGTCCCATGTCTTCACATAACGGTCTTCTCCTGCAGTCACCAACAGGTATCTGAGAGAAAAGATGAACCGGACAGACAAGCTGATGGTGGGAGGCAATCCATGATTTTGCATTAATGAAAAATGCAACAGGGCAGCACGGTGAATTAGTGGTTATTACTGTTGCCTCAGGGGCCTTTCTGTGTGGAGTCTGCATGTTCCCCCTGGGCTTGTGTGGGTTTTCTCCAGGTACTCTGGTTTCCTCCCACAGTCCAAAAACATGTATGTCAGGTTGATTGGTGACTCTAAATTGCCCATAGGAGTGAGTGTGAGTGTGTGAGGTTGTTTGTCTCTATGTGGCCCTGTGATGGACTGGGGACCTGTCCAGGGTGGACCCCTGCCTTTCACCCAAAAAGAGCTGGGATAGGCTCCAGCAGGTCCCTGGTACCGTAGTTAGGACTAAGCGGGTACAGATGATGGATGGATGGATGGAAAAATGCAACAAAGGCTGAATATGTGCATTTAATTGCAGTGACTGAACACAAACAGAAATGCATCATCTCACTAACATTAATCAAATCTGACAGGTCTACAAATGTAGGCAGACAAATCAATACCAGCTAATTTCACTGTGGAGAACATGGAGGAAGAAGAGGAAAGATGACAAACTGTTCAGGTGAGAAAAAAAGAAGTGCAGGGAGAGTTTTAGCTCTTTTAACATGACTGTGTAATTAAAAAGCAGTGATCCAGACAAGATATGTGTCCTCCTGAGTCTCTCTACTGCCAAAAGGACGACTCTTTCTGTGGGATTAATCTTCCTCTTCACCTGCAGCCCTTACCTTTAGATGCGGCTTTACAGAAAACCAACTGCTGACACTGACAAATGATAAAAAATAAGCAGCAGAACATGGCTGTTCATCAAATTAGTCCCAGATCCGGCCAAACGCAAATGATACGGCACTGATGTTAATGGGAACATTAATTACTTAGAGAAGTTATCACCCGCTGTATGGCTCTGAGGAATGTAATGTACAAATGTTTGAGCCCAGACTGTCTAGACGGGGGTTAAATTCATCTCTTAGTACTTTTTCAGGTGTGGAAGAGCTGAACAGTCGGTGAGTGCTACGAACTTAGATTAAAATTTGGATTTTGATGCTGTTCTTAGAATCATTTTTCCAAATTTCTTCTTGAATTCTACCCTCAGCACTTTTAAAGGCAGAAAAACCTCTGTGAAGAAGTTTTAAATCCAAACTAATCACTTTGTCAAGTTGGTAGCCTGCACTTTAAAAATGATTGTGCAGATTTGTCCATACTGCAGATTTTAGAAACCTCCTTCACATCAAACATGGATAACTCACTGACTGGTCTGCACCGGATTTTTAATAAAAGCCCAATTCGGCCCAGGATATTACTTTAGCCCCACATGCTGACTTGCACTACATATTAAAGCCGTCAGTGAATCTTGGTGTCGGGCTCAGATGATGCAAACGACCATTTCATCTTTGTCCTCATCTGCTCATACATCAGCTGAGTAGTGGAGCAGGGGAAGATCATTTCAGAGGGATGAGATGTGAAACCTGAGCTGTGACCTTTTATCACACGTTAGATTAACTGTCACGTAGTGAAGCCAGCAGCGTTTTTACATTGAAAGTGTTTTCACCTGTAGTGGTGTTTAGGTGAGTGCTGTAAGAACAACACCACCTGTGTCTTTGGTGTCAACAATTAACGGCACAAAAACAGGAAGCTTGAGAGCAGGAAACTGAAACAGAGGTGCTGGATGTGTATCTGGTCACCATCTGAAACATCAGGCTGTATTTTTGTCTTGTGCAGCTTATAGTTTTTACTTCTTTCAAATGTAAAAACGGTTTTAGATTGTATACTTTGGTTTTACTGTGATAAAATCGCAAGATAAACTATAATTTTGAAATCAGAGTATTTTACCTGGCAAACAACTAAAGCTCACTGACACTGAGTCTTTCTTATTACTTTAAGGGTAGAATGTGAATGAAGAATGAGCAGACTAACAATAGACTATGTAGAAATAAACACAGTTGACTTCGCTCACACATTCACAGATGGCTGGTGATGATAACTGTGACAACACACATCAGGTGAGATCAGGGTGAGTCCGTACCTGGATGCAGGACAGAAGGCCAGGGCCCGGACGGCGTGGTCGTGAGCCAGCAGGCATCGATAGGGCAGCAGGCTCAGCGACTCGTCCGACTCTCGTACACGCAACAGTGGAGACTTCGTGGTGAGATCCCACAGACCTACTACACCTGGAGAGAGAAGGAACGTGAGACGCATCTGAGATCAGTTCTTTTAACAAACATCAGTGAATCAAAGAGTAGGAGAAAAGCATCATTTCTCTCAGTAACAGGACTTAAGATGAACCTTAAGGGATCCGGATCCATTTGTTTGTTCTTTCACACACTGAACCAGTTAATCAAAAACATCTCCAAGAAATCAATTCGTACCATCATAGAATCCAATAGCCATTATATTGTGTGGTTTTTCAGGCAGCCAATCCATAGACAGGACTTGTCCACTTTTTTCATGGCGAGGGGCTTTGAAGGAGCCCAGCTTCAGTGTCAAAACTCCTTGTGCCTGCAGAAAACAAACACATTAATATAAATTAGGCATTTCACAACCTAATGTTTATGTGGGCAGAATTGAACAAGGTAAACAGGATTATGACAGCATAATCTATTCAATTAGAAAGAGACAGAGCCTACCTTGTATATTGGCAGCTGCAGGCTGGATGAACCTGTGCAGAGGAACATAAATTAAACCTGGTATTAGAGATGATCATCTAAATTAAGCATTGGACAGAGTGGGGGGTGCTAAGCTGACCACACCTGGCTGTAATATAAGACTGCACAATACTACAGTGATAGTAGTAGTTTTATCTATAACCAAAGTACCATCCATTTTATGGGGAACAACATCTAATCCAGGGGTCACCAACCCTGGTCCTCGAGGCCCCCTGTCCTGCTTGTTTTCCAGATATCCATACCTTACACTGCTGATTACCTGGATCAGATGTGTTCAGCCAATCAGAAACTGGAAGAGCAGAGATAAGTTGGAAAACCAGCAGGATAGTGGTCAGTCAGTCAGACAGACAGACAGACAGACAGATAGACAGACAGACCAGTGGACTAACACTGCCATTTCTATAGGGCCCATAGTAAAAATGACCATTTTGGAAGTAATTCTGCTGTGGCATCACATCACCGCTGTGTTTAATAGTTGTAAAACCCAATAACAAAAAAGGTGTCAGACTGTTCCCCATCATTAGTTTGCTCTCCTCCTCCAGCTTAGATTACTGAGAGTTCAGATCAATAGTGTCCTCCTCGCTCTTCCACACCCTCCATCAAATCGACTCTGCCTCCAAAAAACACACTCTGACTTTTATATAAGGCAGTGGAGCTGTAACTCAACTCCTTATCTTTGACCTCTTCCAGAACAAATAAAACACACAGGATGAACCCGAGCTCACAGCCAGTGAGAAGACATCGACGTGCAATGAGTAACATGGCTCCACAACCCAACACCTGACCGAGGCCAGAAATATTTAGTTTTGATATGAGTGAAGTCAAGATACTGAAGCAACTACTGAAATATTATAATCTTATAGTAGTATTACTGTAAAGATATATACTACTAAGATTGTATTTCCAGCCTCCGGAGACATACAATGTGTATATTTCTGTGATTTAGCATCTGCAGAACGAGAACATACTATGATGAGTGTTTCCTTATAAGCAACAGTCTGGTGATGATGATGATGATGATGATGGTATTAGTCAGAATCATACAATGGTTTGTTAAAGTGAAATACAATGACATTATTATTGCATTATTAATGAAACCTGCATTAAAATCATTATCCCTAAGTGGGAATACTTAACAGGCAGAAATACACACTTAAACTTAACCTCCCTGTAACCCTCCCTTCCTCTACACACACACACACACACACACACACACACACACACACACACACACACTCCTAAGCCTAGTAAGTCCATAATGATTGGCAGAGTAGGGATACAAAAGGTGTCAGCCAGTGGAGAGAAAATTCATAGCTTCCAACACTAACAACTGGCTCAGTGATGCGTCTTCTTTGTCATTTCAATTACAGATCCTTGTCTGATGGAGAACGGCACTGTAAATTATGTGCACTCACTATGTCATCTCACATTCTCCCTTTTGTCTGTTCTTTTTCATTTCCATGCGTTGCCTCCACAGCTCCAACCAGCCCCCTGCCCTCCGCTGTTCTGCAGCTTTAACAGCTTCTCTTCTCATTCACCTGCTCATTTATTCTGGTGACTGCACAGACAAAAGACATTTCTAATTATCTGTTGCAAACAGCACGGGGCTGCTGGGGGGAGACACACACCCCCTGTTTAACCCTGTCCAAGCCCATACGCCCAGTCCCGGCTAAAAGAACCAATTGGTTCTTTTCCCCTTGTTTTAATGGTTCTCCATCCTCTCCACCCCTCCCCCCACTGCCCAGAACCAGGTCAAAATAAATTTTCTCGTCTGCCCTTGAGGAACAATTGAGCCAATGAAAGGTTTTTTTCTGCTCACAAAAGAAACTCCAGGTCAGCAGCTTAAATTCAGACGTGACAACAGACAATCACCACAGTTAGTTCATGTGAATGATCCTCAGATACATCAGGTTATTGTGGCCAAGAATGACTTGCTGCCGCATGAATTTGTGTAAATATGTGCTACTGTGTTTATTCAGTATTTCAGTGTTGTATTATCAGGCTTCCTACTTCCAACATTTGTATGTTTGTACTAAAATTATTTTAGATGTTGATGTTGAAATTAACTCATTAAATAAAAAAAATGTGTATAATTACAGATATTTGCATTGGTTTCATTTAAATTGACCTGAGTATCATTACTATTATATTCAGGAGCTCAGTGTTGGTCCTAGTCTTGCTCTGCAGTCGTGTGTGTGTGTGTGTGTGTGCGTGTGTGTTTAGGACACAATATCTTTAAATGTGAGCGCACTGCAACCTTTCTTTCCAATAACTATAACCTATATTTGGAAGCAGGGGGTTGATGGGATAGCTCTTTGGATACCAGACCCAATGACCCACGGCTACAAATAAAATGGAAACCACGGCCATGGAGCAATAGGGAAAAAGAGAAAACTGAACTGAAATGTCAGGTTTTATGAAGCTTTTTATGTCCAAACCGAACCACAGATTTTTATTTTTATTTTTAAATTTATTATAAAACCAAGCCAAGTGCAACACAGAGCAGTCAGCTCTAGGTAAAATAAAGGCAGTAGTGTGTTTTGGTTACACCAACAGAATTTTAAGTATGTGATGGAGTTGATCTAACTCTACCTAAAAATGTCAATTAGTTCTAGTAAAGGTTTCATCTTGTTTCTGTATTTTTAATGTTTACGTCTTTGAAGTATTTTGAGGCTGCAGGTGTTGTTTTGTGTACAGTTAGCATGGACTGGAGTCAATCCCAGCATGCAGTGGGTGAGAGGTGGGTCCCCCCTGGACAGATCAGCAGCCAATCACAGGGCTGACACACTGAGACAGACACACACTCACACTCAGACCTACGGGCAATTTAGAGTCACCAACCAACCGAACCTGCATGTGTTTGGACTGTGGGAGGAGAAAACCCACACAGACACAGGGACAACATGCAGACTCCACACAGAAAGGCCCCGGGTCCACCTGGGTTCAGACCCTAATCCTGACCTGCATGTGTTTGGACTGTGGGAGGAGAAAACCCACACAGACACAGGGACAACATGCAGACTCCACACAGAAAGGCCCCGGGTCCACCTGGGTTCAGACCCTAATCCTGACCTGCATGTGTTTGGACTGTGGGAGGAGAAAACCCACACAGACACAGGGACAACATGCAGACTCCACACAGAAAGGCCCCGGGTCCACCTGGGTTCAGACCCTAATCCGGACCTGCATGTGTTTGGACTGTGGGAGGAGAAAACCCACACAGACACAGGGACAACATGCAGACTCCACACAGAAAGGCCCCGGGTCCACCTGGGTTCAGACCCTAATCCTGACCTGCATGTGTTTGGACTGTGGGAGGAGAAAACCCACACAGACACAGGGACAACATGCAGACTCCACACAGAAAGGCCCCGGGTCCACCTGGGTTCAGACCCTAATCCTGACCTGCATGTGTTTGGACTGTGGGAGGAGAAAACCCACACAGACACAGGGACAACATGCAGACTCCACACAGAAAGGCCCCGGGTCCACCTGGGTTCAGACCCTAATCCTGACCTGCATGTGTTTGGACTGTGGGAGGAGAAAACCCACACAGACACAGGGACAACATGCAGACTCCACACAGAAAGACCCTGGGTCCACCTGGGTTCAGACCCGGAATCTTATAGCTGTGAGTAGACAGCACTAACCCCTGCACCATCATGCCACCATACATACAGAGCACTTTATTATAAATTATCTGATGTTTTCATAAATGTGGGTGTGCTGTCTGTATTTTCCTCATATATTTCATATGTCATATTTCTTGTTATCAAACGTATTTACTCCTTTTTCGTCATTCACTGGTTGAAGCCTGGATATTTGCAGTTTTTCCTAAGAAAATTACCTAATTTAAAGACACATCATGTCCAATAAAATGCTGAGTATGAGCAAAAATATCAGTATCTGCCTACAAACACAAATATCAGCACTACAGAGAAGATACGTCTCACAAGATGAGGCTTAACGTGATACAGGAAGGTTTCATGGGCCGTGATATAATGTCTGAGTGTGTTTATTTCGGAGGCGTGTGCTGCACTGAAATGCTATGCTCTTAAACTGGTGGTGAATCAGATTAGGCTGTAGTGCTGGCCACACACACACACACACACACACACACATAACCAGGTTCTGTGTATGATGGATGTGGTAGATAAGCTCACCATTAATCTCATTCATACAGTCTTCTATCAGCCGAGCCCCAGCGGCGGCTGACGCAGTGATCTGAATAGACTAGACCACAGGCTCCACCATCCATAATGTCAGCATACACACACACACTCTGTATGTGTGTGTCTGTACTGAAGTCTTCCAGAGGAGTGTTTAACTACTGCTATTGTTAAAGCTGCATTGACCAGTTTCACAGCTCCCCAAGCGCTAAATATATACAGTCCTTTTATTGGATAAGATGTGGTTGAGCCTGTGACCTAAAATCATTGTAACGAGTAGATGTTAGTGATGAAACAGTTAATCAAACAGTCAGTCAACAGACAGTTAATTAGACCGTTTCGATGATAAATGAATCAAGTTGTGTTTTTTCCAAAACAAATGCCAGATATTCACTGGTTCTCACTTCCTGTTGCTATATTTCATGACTGTAAGTGTGACGTCTATATTTAACATATTCAGACACAATTATCTGCTGATTGAGAAAATAATCTGCAGACCAACTGATAATGACAATAGTCATTTGGTCCAACCTTAAATGAGACAATTCATTTACACGTTGTGGTTGTGATAATGTGTGTGAAGACTAATCTTCCTCCAGCCTGAACTCCACGTCTTTTGATTTGTTTCATAAACAACGTGCAAACTCATAGGTCTGCTGTGTTTCCTGGATGGAGCTGAGATAACTGGTGCCAGATGTGTGTGTGTGTGTGTGTGTGTGTGTGTGGCAATGTCTGAGCAGCCAAGTGGATCCACATGACACTAAATCACTTGCAGGGGTGCACTGTGCTTCACAGCCACTATGCCACCCATTCTCAGCCTCCTGTATTCAGACTTTCTAGTAGTCAGGGTCTGCACAGGGGCTGTGGGTAAGATGGATGTGTGTGTGAATTAAAGGGAAAGATATTAACAATAGATTTGCCCTTAATATCATTTACTTACTCATGTTTGTTTCATTTTCACAGTGTCGTTTTTGGTCGTCGTGTTAAGATGTAAGTGTGTTTTGTAAAACACTGCGGCAAATCTAATGTTACAAGCAGCACGTGGGTGCAGTTCAGTGAGAAGTGATCCAGTAACCACCACTGAGGTGCTGCTCTACTGCAGCCCTGTATCGTCACTGGCCGCAGCAGACACAGGTAGACGACACACTGATTTAGGCTTTAGAAAGACAACACTGCCCTCTGCTGAACACGACACACTTCATCACTTAGCTCTTTGAATCTGGTCAGGTCAGGGCTGTGCACTGGTCAGGGACTCTGGGTATTATTTGTACAATTAGGAAAACTGTAATAAACTGGTGTTGTGATATTCAGTCTTACCAGAGTCTGGGAGTTTTCTGTTGGACAGCAGAGCATCAGGGTGGGGGAGGCTGTAAATGGTGACCACACCGGTGGAGCTGGCAACGGCTAAAAGACCCAGTCTGGGCAGAAAAGGAGCCTGTAGGGGATGGGCATGATATTAGATCCAGGCAAGTCCAAGACAAACCTGCTAGTAAAACAGCTTACCTTTCTGCCACAGGTGGGAAGCTCCCAGCCTCCTGCAGGACACCACTTCAGATGCCAGATGAAGCCTTTGTCCTGAGCCAAACCATAGGCCAGGGAGGGCTGTGACTCTGGTCTGTGGACATGGATGGATGGAGGAGACACCATATGTATCATAAAAAGACAAAGAGGGTGAAACAATAGGATGGAAACCACACACAGACTATACTTAATAAAAATAGTGAGGAAAAATACTTTTGGACTGATTAAACATTGGATTCCACTTCATCTGTACCTGCAGCTGTACTCCAGTTTGCCCACATCCCAAAGCTGGACGAGTCCAGGTCCGGTGTAGATCTTGTTCACATAGTGCAGGTCGTCCATCTCTCTGTGGCAGGCCAGAGCAATGTACTGTGTTGCTGGAGCACCATCAGGTGTTGGACACCACTCCATGGCCCAGACCGGTCCGCCTGCATACAGTACCATGTCCCAGCGGTCTGGGTGAGCAGGCACTGCCCCAAACCTGCTCGGTCAATGAGCAGAAAGGTTTTCATAGTTCTGATTCAAAAGGCCACACAGGGGAGAAAACACTTTGAATGACAGATCTCAGAAAAGCTGCAGCTGTTGCCGTTTGCCCTCGTGTCTTGTGCATTAGTCAGTGTTTGGATGCTGATCTGTTTTACCTGCTGAGTCTTTGCAGAGGCGTCTCCTCGTTACAGAGGCCTTCCCTGGACACTCGGAAAGCAGCTGAAAGAAGCTCCTGAGGCAGGTATTCTTCCAAATCACTACACACAGACACATAAAACGCAGAAATCTTTATCATCTTTAACGAGAAAAATGTGAGACATGTTTCATTTAACACGTGTAGTAAATACTCCCTAACTGCTGGAAGGACAGAGCCACACATGAAATTTCTAATAATTAAGTTGCAAGTTAAATCAAATGTGCTAATACCACATTTATGCTTGGTAATATGGCTTTCTGAGGTTAGATAAAGATTAGAAATGACGAATTCACTAATTAAAAACAAAGAAATTACCTTTGTGGTACGAGGCGCCAGGCACTAGTGGAGGGGACCCACTCTGGGAACACCCAGCTGCTGTAGTGCTCTTCCCGACTGGACGCAGACACAGACACAGACACAACAACAACATCCTATTAACTGAGCGTATGATCAAAATGAAATGTGTTTTAACATTCTAAGCAGATTTATATCATTTCTATGTCTTATCTTTGTTGGTGAACACTGTGAGTGCAGCTACTTACAATTTCTTGGTTATCTCAGTAGAATTCCAAACAGTTTTCATGACATTGATGTTGAGTCGATTGGGGGTTTTGGCACCGGAGCATGTCTGCAGGATGAAAGGATGTCGGATGAGAGTGTGCACCGTCTGTTTTCTTCTTGCCCACTTACACCAACTAACCAGAGATCTAATTTTATCCTACATCATAGTTTATTTTAGTTACTATGGATTCATGACTTTGGTTTTGATCAGTTATGAACCAACTGAAAGAGTGTTTTGCTGCTTAACAGTAATAACCAATATGAACAATAATAATCAATATGAATAATCACCAAACCAAGAAAAAAAAAAAAATTCCAATGATAAAATTCTTTCACTGTCAGGCCTCCACCTTTCAAATTAACAAAGCAAAGACAGGTAACTACTAACACTATTCCTGTGCGCAGAAAAAACTGCAGGACTTCTTTGACCTCTCCGAAAGACTGAGTCTTCAGCTTCTTCTGCATCATCATCATCATCCATCTCCTCAACTAATTCTTCTTCTTCTTCAAAATCTGGCACGAAGTCTTCATCTTCTGCTGGGTCGCTGTCAAAGTCAGGGCGTTTACTCTTTCGGCCTTTACGCACTAGGGGAATGTGAAGAAGACTCGTTGTTGTACTGGCTACATACAGACAACTTTACAGAGCGCTGATGAATTCACACTGTATTGCTGATAAACACTTGGGCAGAGTAAAAACCTTTGTTTCCTCTGGGAGTTCTCTGCTTTGTGACGGTGGTCTCACTGGTGGCACCGGACTGATCACTGTTATGACTGAACACCTCTTTTGCCAAAATGTGCAGGTACTTCAGTGCCCTGGAACAATTTTTTTTTAAAACACAGAGTGACCACTTCAGAATCTGTAGTTTCAAAAGACATGTAATGCTACTGGCTGTTTTCATTTGAAATCACTGTCCCATAGCTCCACATATAAATGGCCTATGCTGGTTGAGTACGTCTTACAGTTAACATTGTTCCTCTGTCTCTAAGAATAACTTAGTTTGTTGCAGCTGAACACACTTAGTGAGGCATAAGGCTTCAAATGACTTACACTTGAGCCGCATTTCTCCTGCGGCGGCCCCCTGGTTGGGGCTCCTCCTCAGGTTCAGTCGGAGGTTCCCCGTGATCCTGCTCCCGTGGCGGTTCTGCAACTGGTGACGCTTCCTGTACATGCTGCTTCCTCACTTGCTTTCTCTTTGGTGTCCCATTTTCCTGCTTCACCGTATCTACGACTCCACCCTCAGCAGCCGGAAGGTCCCCATCAGTGGCAGGAGTTTTTTTTGCAGGAGTCTCTTTCGAAGGGGTCTTCCTGGGTCTCCCTCTTTTTTTAGGAGTTTGCTCTGGGGGATTTTCATCAGACACTTGAGGTGTTTTGTCAGTTACTTCTTTATTGTCATCTGTTGTCGTCTGTTGTGTAGCATTTTTAGCTTTTCCTATCTTTGTTGGACTCTTTTTAGCAGCAGCTGCTCTTCCACCAAAGCTCTTTCGAGGTTTTTTTTGCTGCGAAGCTTCCACAGCAGGCGTTTCATTAGTGTCCACAGCAGGTGTTTCATTAGTGTCATAGATCAAATATTTAGAATTTCTCTTCAGCTGCCGTCCTTTTGAGCTGCGTGATAATTCCTGATTCTCTTCTGACGGCTTCCCTTGCCCTGTGAGAAGAGTGATGAACAGGATATAGTACTGAGGGAAATCTGTTAAATCAATTCAAAGTAAAAATACATTAGAGTGACAATTAAGGGCATAAACATGGACCAAATGGACCACATGTACAACTATTCTTCTGTATTTTTTGTGGGAATATTTCACCAAATCTTACTCTTACCGGCTGCACCCCCCCAAAAAAACATACTGTCAAACACAGTAATTTAATATGAGAAATGTAAAAGAAGGCAGCACTCTGGATTAGTGGTTAGCACTGCTGCCTCACAGCAAGAAGGCTCCTGGTTTGAAACCCATCAGTGGCCTTTCTGTGTGGAGTCTGCATGTTCTCCCTGTGCTTGTGTGGGTTTTCTCCAGGTACTCTGGTTTCCTCCCACAGTCCAAAAACATGTATGTCAGGTTGATTGGTGACTCTAAATTGCCCATAGGAGTGAGTGTGAGTGTGTGAGGTTGTTTGTCTCTATGTGGCCCTGTGATGGACTGGGGACCTGTCCAGGGTGGACCCCTGCCTTTCACCCAGAGAGAGCTGGGGTAGGCACAAATGACTAATTTATGCTCACTAAATATTTTTTTCTCCTATCATACCTTTATAATAGATAAATAAATAAATGCCTTTTAAATGTTAGTCAAAAAGCAGGTAAACCTTTTCCAGAGTCAATGGGATCCATCAGCTCTGGGTTTCTTCTGCTGTGGTTTGTCCTGTCAGATGTCTCCTCATGTGTGGAGCGAATTTCTTCGGCCTGTGGCTTTGTTGC
Source organism: Mastacembelus armatus (assembly GCF_900324485.2). Taxonomy (NCBI): domain Eukaryota; kingdom Metazoa; phylum Chordata; class Actinopteri; order Synbranchiformes; family Mastacembelidae; genus Mastacembelus; species Mastacembelus armatus. The sequence goes on from NC_046656.1 coordinate 19,963,970, forward strand.
TGCTCTGACAAACAGAAATTAGGATCAGACTCATTCATTACACTGCAGGTTTACACAACAATGAGTATATTACACAACAATAACTGAGTAAACATTAGTTTTAAGATATGCAACAAACAACTGTGCACATGCTGTAATATTTCATCATAATTACCTCTGCACTTCAACCTTTGGCAAATGTTATCAGGGGGTCAAAATGAAGTGCAAATTATGTAGATTATTCCTATTTTACAATAATGTGCATTATCTATATGTGTATGTACAATAAAGAGAACCAAGTACTGTAGAACGGCTTCTCTGACAGTGACAAACCAAACCTCACTCAATAAAGTCGAAATTTTATGTTCTTTTCTGTGCTGGCTCGTACACATGGACACAAACATAAGAAACTCACTATTGTTGAGATAAACATTCATTCGGCAGGTGTTTTCAAACGTCAAAAATACCAAATAGCAGGTTATTGAACAATAAACTTTAATAAGTCGTTTGTTTTCGCAGCCAGACTCCTGAGCTAACCCCACACAGCTAATGCTAAGTGGCTAAAGGAGTCGTGGTCCTCAAACAACTTCAATGATCTTAAAATCAGGCTGCAGCTAAAAGACTGGACGAGAAACGACCACTGGCACCGTTAAAACCTCACCCTGCAAAACACCCGAGCTTCCTCCCAAATGGCGAAGGCTGCAAACCCTCGTACTGAACCCGGGAAGCTACAGTCCGACCATCCAGGATCGAACCCCACGCTCTGCCACCGGAAGTCAGACCGTAGAGAACCACCGGACCCGTAGGCAGAAACCTCACATTTAAATTTATCCGTAGTTTTTTTTTCTCTGGCGGTGAAAAACAAACAATTCCCCGACTTTTTCAGCGCTGCATGCCGCTGATTACACTGACATCAGACCGCCATGTTCCTGTACAACCATGCTGCGCCACACCGCCCCCTATCAGCGCCAGGTGGAATTACCCCTCCGGTCTCCAAATACAGCTCGTCATTTACTCAGGTGCTGTGTGCAGTTTGTCTTCACTAACGTTATATTTCAGAAGCTTTTTTACTGCGTTACCATATAAGTTATAGAAAAAATAATAATAAATAACTGGTGTCCAGGGTGTACCCCTGGCTTTTACCCAAAGAGAGCTGGGATAGGCTCCAGCTGATCCCTGGGACCCTGGTTAGGAATAGGGGGGTACAGATGATGGATGGATGGATGGATGGATGGATTCATTCCCCCACGATGCAACACAGCAATTCAGTCCTGCAGGTGACACTCACTCCTATGGGCAATTTAGAGTCACCAATCAACCTGACATACATGTTTTTGGACTGTGGGAGGAAACCAGAGTACCTGGAGAAAACCCACACAAGCACAGGGAGAACATGCAGACTCCACACAGAAAGGCCCCTGATGGGTTTCAAACCAGGAACCTTCTTGCTGTGAGGCAACAGTGCTAAACACTGAGTAAATTTAATTCATTTGCAGAATCAGATTAATATATAAAATACAGCATAATCATAAAACTTTACTGACCCACAGTAGGATCATTCTCAAGCTATCCAGTAGTATGTAAAGCCCTTCATATAATAATTATTAAATTCAAAATAACTGATCATTAAAATAACATGTAAAATAGTTAAAAATAATTCATCTTTTTTACCAGCTGCAAAATTAAATATGTAAAAATTACTATAATCCAGTAATATCATGTGCAGTATCAACATCTTTTACTTAAGGAGCTAAGTCTAATCTAAAAACTGACTTCAGATGGATTTGAGGTACACAACTGGTCACTGGCTGAGAACTACTCACTATTAGAGGACTTAAAGTCCAGGACTATGTGGGATCAGAGTGGCAGCATACAGAGCAACTCCACTGGACCAATCTGTGGGCGGACAGAATCTAGAAAATACTCAAAATTAGCAGCAGCAGTAGTAGTATTAATAGTAATAGTAATAAGTAATAAGTACATGTAGGTACTTGTACTGGGAAACAGGTTTTCTTGCTTTTTTTTACCTGCTTATGGTCCCGACACGATGGTTACTGAAGACACAGAGCCTGAAATGACCATGTATTAATCTTTTTATTATCTGTTGTTATAACACTGCTGGTACTATAACTATAAAAACCCAACATATTAAATATACAGTTTTTTAATGAAGTGGCTGAGACAATAACTATTTTCACTTGAATAAAAATGTCTCACAAAATGGAAAAATTAAGTACTTTCTTTATGTGCTTACAAATGGTACAAAGCTACTAAGTGAACCTTTTTTAAATCCGGCCTAGAGTATATATGCTGTACATTTTTATAGGGACAGTGACATGAGAAGTTACTTTCATTCTTCGATAATTCGCACAGCTCCGTTACTGTGTGGGTAATAACACAACTTCATTTGTAGCGTCACATCTGGACCACTGGATAATTTAACATGTTCGTTAATTGTCCTGATGGACAGAATCTGCAGCGGTGGAAATGGTTTATGATTAAAAAAAAACCCAAATCTTTCAAGGATAGCTTAAGATGTCAAAAATAATCTGGACTTCTTACAGGTCACCACTGATTACAGGGGCCGACACCTCCTCTGTCGTGAGAACAAACAGGGTTCTGGGTGAAAAGACTGTGCTCCAGCATTAAGATAAACATATGTTACTTTAAATAAAGTAACAGCAGGAAGACTATAGATGCAAAGGACTGTTAATAAAAAAATCAGTAGAGGAGTGTGGAGGATATAACGAAGGTTTGTGAAACACTTGTTAAGGCCGGTAATGCTGAGCAATGCTTTTCTTTGTGCCGTCAGACACTTCAAAGTGCATGCAGGGTAATACAGATTTGGTCACAAGCATAAGTGGACACAGAAAGTATCTCAACAGCAACAGGGAAACTTGAAGCCACGTGTTGAAAACCAATGAGACAAGAAACAAGAAAAACAACAACAACAAAAACATCAGACTCACGTTTTCACACGTTCCTCTGATCTGCTTTGTTTCTTGTAATTTACTAGACAATGGTTCATTGTAAAGTCTCTAAAGGTGGGACTGACTCGGTTAAGGCTGACTTGGCTATAACCTACACACACACACACACACACACACACACACACACACACACACTGTGGCCACTTTATTAGGCACACCTATCGCCATCCAATACAACTACGCTGCCATAAAGTCTACTTTCTAATTATTCCACATTGTAGTGGACTGTATTATATTGGTGTTTCTAATTAGCGCCGATAAATAATAAATATAAAGGAGCAGTTCGTGGCTAAACAAAGAAAAAAAGTAACACTGCAAACACATTCAAACAAAAAGTAAACAACATAAAGTGGTTAGCATCAAAAATAACGAGAAAAGGAAAAGATTTCAATCTCTCCATGCAGTTAAAGGAAAGCTACAATAAAAATCAGATAAAAACTAAACACGTGGAAATCATACTGTTCTCCAAGCCTCTACAGAATCTGGAATTCGAAGCTCAGACTCAGTCAAATTAGTAAGAGTATAGCTATACAGGGCTGAAACTGGTGTTTTAACATGTGTGGACCCTTTATACTCAGGTGTTTACTGGCTAAAGATTTAAATTTAAAAAAAAAACTAAATTAGTAAGTGGAAAATAATTATTCTTTAAAAAAAAAAAAAAAAAAAAAAATCACTGCATGATATTGACTTACATGAAATAATAAAATGCTGTTTGAAATACTTCCCATGTACTTAGAGGTTTTCTATCTAACAAATACAGCTTGTTCTTCTAACAGGCAGCTAATGGGGGGAGTGAAGGGTAAAGCACCTTAAACAGAAGCACATAAAGTAAATATAGTTGGATGTGGACAGATGCTAAAGGATAAAACTGGGAAAATCAATAATCAAAGACATTTGTGAATCCAAAAATGTTGAAAAAAAAAAAACAAAAACAAAGTGGTGTTAAAACATTAAAGACATGACCATAACACACATCACTACAGTAGATACTAAAGGCAGACTACATAAACATCAGGCTATGTGCTATGGGTTAAATATTCTGCAGCACAGACAAAAACAGGTTTGATTCTGAGGAGTGGAACAGACAAAAGACCAGTCCTGTGCTGACGTCTGGGCAGGTGACGTGGTCTGCTCAGCAAACACCCTCCACTCGGTCTGCACCGTAACTACAGTCACCAGACGTCCATTCATTTCCTCATAAGTGCATTAAAGTTCAAACTAACTGGCCAGTGTTTGGCGATTGGTCGTGAAGAACCACCATGTGTCTGTACTCCATGTGTTTGCCCACTGATAGTAGGTTAGTGCACTAAGCAGTGGTCCCTGTTTGGATGTAAAAGATGAATTTACATGGTAAAGTTTATTTTTTTAACATGAAAAAAGCAACTTACTCTTTTTTTTTTCCAGACCCTTCAACACACCTGCAATCTTTCTCAGCAGATGTGACCTAACGACAGCTTCATCCACTGATAAAACTATGAGATACGGTTGAAAGCTTGTGCAAAAAGGTCGTAAGTCGAATCCAAATGTTTTGTTCCTATGTCACTGGAAAAGAGTCCACTGCTACGGTTTGAATGTGTCAACGTGGTGCTCTTTGTTCTGTCAAACTAGAAAAATTACTGCAATTCAACAACTCCCACTAGTGATTACAAGAATATATACCTGAAAACTACATTTAGAGATGAGCTTCACCCACTGCTGTGGTTCATTTTACTCTAATTAATCACATTAATCACACATCACTTCTCGTTAATTGAAAACTGCTGAGCGATGCAGGTCAACATCCTGATCAAGTGATCAACTCTCTTCCTAAGGACTTAGTGAGAAGATTGATTCCACTCTCATGTCTGTGTTAAGCACAGAGTTTGACCCAGCAGGTGATTAGCTTTTGCAAATCAACACCTCTGAAGTTCAATAATTAACAAGTGGTGTATGGTTTGTTTAATCTCTACAGGAGCAGCATTTAAACAGTGTCAACTGGTGGTGGAGCTGGAAGGTAACTGCTCTATTTCTGGGTAAATGATGATGAGTATGAAGTGATACAGGTCATACTTAAGAGGCACAAAATGTTGTCAGAGAAAGCGCGAATGCACGAGTCCAACTAAATACTGCACTGTAGCATCTTCTCTTCAGGTCAGAGTAACTTCTTCCCTTTAAGGTAAACACGAAGGATGAGGAGTGTTTATCAAAAGTTTTAAAAGAATAAGACACATTTTAGTTTTAGGTGAAAAGAATCTTACAGATCGACACATAAACATGTAAGTACATTTCTCTGGTCTATACAGTGACAAACAGCCTCTAAACATCTCTGGTTTGGTGAGGGGGGGGGTCCAACATCATATAAAGGCTTTGTCAACTTCCAAACCTCAGTAGTTACAAGCTGCAGCTCTGACACAGGAGCTGCTTTCTTACCTGCGTGTCCTGTGGAATAACAAACGTTCGTTTTCGTCTATATCGCACCGTCACGTCTACTAAGGTGTGAACGGACACCTGGTGTTTTCTTTTTCTAACTCTGGGGTTAAGAGAAATGTAGTTCTTAAGGGTTTTTTTTTTTTTTTTTTTTTTAAGTGTTTCTCTGTCGTTTTCCAACCTCAGGGTGAGGCTCCATGACGCCGGGCCTTTTCAGATTCCACTGGTCCATCTGTCTCTGCCTGTCCTGCGGATCCACCTCTGATTCACTGCATGAGCTGCCAGTGTTACTGCTGCTGCTACTGCTGCTGCTGCTGACACCGCTACCACCACTGCCTCCGCCAAAAGCAAAGCAGTCCTTCTTCTTCCCATCAGCCTTCCCCCTCTCTGCTCCTCGCTCCCCCTTTTCTCTCCTTTTAACCTCCACCAGTCCACTGCTGTCCTCTAATGGTCTGTCAACATCAGCCATTTCCATCTCGATCGGCGCCTGCTCTGGTCCCGGCACGGCTTCTCTCTGGTCCATATCGACCCACATCGGTCCCGTGGGAGGCTCTAGGGGGGTGTAGTGGAGCATCGGCTGCTGGAGCTGGGTGTCCACATGTGGACGGAGGTTCTGGTGCTCCGGATGGACGAGCTGGGTCTGGTGCTGGAGATGATGCAGCGGCTGCAGAGGTTGCTGCAGGGATTGGTGCTGGAGCTGCTGCTGATGGTGGTGCTGATGTTGCTGCTGCTGCTGATGATGATGATGCTGGAGCTGATGATGATGGTACTGATCCACAATCTGCTTGTCCACATTCTGGACAAACTCCTTGGGTTGGCTTTTTAGGAATTTCTCAAACTTCTTGGAGGCCTTTTTGTTGGTCACAAACCAGTCCTGTAGAGACGTGTGCAGCAGAGACGGGAGGAGAGGAAACAGAAGACAGCATCAGAGAGAGACATCCAGACACTTCATTTAATGTGCGACACAGCAGGACAAACAAAGATCACATGTAAAAAAATCCAGATGAAAGATTAAACCTGTGAATGAACAGAATTGATGTGGTATTTCACTCCACTCTCAGAGTTGAACTCTTTATTGCAGATCAGACATCTGTATTTCCCAGCCTCAAAGTCGCCCTGCAAAGAAAGTGGAAGATATACATTAACAACCTTTAACCACATCTGCACAGTTTTGCAGATAAATTTACGCCCAGGTATGATTAGATTGGACCGGAGATAATACCACACATCTAAAAAAAAGAGCAGCGTGCTGTGTTAGTTCTTGTGACACTTTCAGATATCACTCAGATATCTGAGGAAGCTACTTCTCTACCACCAATCACAACATATTCAATGTCTGCACAAACGGTGGACTTTGCATATGCAGTGATTTTAATTCTGGAGCAGAGGAAAAAGGAGACGTACCCGTGTGCAGAGTCCCAGATGAGCCTTAAGCCCAGACACACTGGTGTAGGTGCAGCCACAGCCCTGAGGGAGACAGAGTAATGTTATCCCAACAGCGCTCTGGATTTCTGCACAGAAAACATTATTCTTTGGTTTGAAAAGCACAGACAATCTAACAAACAGGAATATCACCAGCACTGGCTCATTTAAATTAAAAATCTATTTTTTAAACTGCACTTTAGTTTTTAGTTTTCTTATTTTATATATGCAGTATATTATTTAAATTAAAGGAAGAAACCGGTTTATTAATCTACCTGGTTGGGACACTGGACTTTCCTCTGCAGCTTCACCTCATTCTTCCACTTTCTCAGCACCTCCTGGCTGAAGGCAGGGAGGCCTGGACGGGCGTATTTTAACTGGCAAACAAAGCACAAACAATTACAGGTTAATGACGTGTGAGGTGTGATGTTTATTAATAGTACACTTAGGTACATGTTTACTCAGTATAAACACTTTTAATATCTTATTTTTCAATCATATCCATCTTCCTACAGGTTTGTGAAAATGTTTTATACTCTATGAATAAACAAAGATCCTTTATATCCTCCACATAGTCTCTCTCCTCTTGCCTTTTTGTCATCTGGCACCAGGTCTGCCTGAAACTTCCTCTTGGGCCAGTCTTTGGGCAGCTCATTGTTGGCGATCTCAGCCAGGTGGAAGTTTGCCACCTGGGCCGATGCTCGCTGCACCCTGCCGCTGGGGGTCCTCTCTGGGTTGGCCTCCCTCTGGGCTTTTAGGGCCTCATCTTCCTCAGTCTTCTGGGGGGTCTGGATAACAGAGGGGGGACAGAGGATCAAGACTAGTTTGACAGGGCTGGATTTCATTAAGGTGAAGAAAATACAGCAGAGTGACATTAATGTAGTTTTGAAATGATGTTTTACAGCTTCAGGCAACATAAATAATAAATAAATCTCAGCCAACGTCATTTCTCTGTCTGGATATATAACATCTAATTTTACATATTACATATCATTCCCTTACATATAAAATGTGCTTCTGTGCATAAATTAAACTGCGATGGAGTGAATCACCTGAATTTGCAGATTAGATACGACATATGACTCACAGGTGCATGCTCTGATTTAAGGTGGTACTCCAGACCAGCCTTGGATTTGTATGTTTTCCCACAGTGAGAGCAGTTCAGCAGCATCTTCTCTAACTCCGACTCCTCCTTTCCACACTTCTTCATGTGGTACACGTATCCCATGATGCTGGTGAAGGCAGCGTTACAGCCCTGTGGAAATAAAATGTGAGAAAAACATTTCACCACTGGGTCAGAAAAGTTTTGCCTTTCTCTTATCATATTTCATTTCATCTCCCAACTCAAAGAACTCTGATTTGACTTGACCTCTTTGGAGCATTTTAATTTGCCCAGTCTCTTCAGGATTTTACGCAGCTTGTCTTTGATCGCACGGTCATCGAGGTTCTTGGCATCTTCTGCTGAAGGCTTCAGACAGAAAAAACAGGAAGTAAACCTCAGATATTATATGAACTGCATGGTACATCAGCGAACATGAGCCATAACTGCCATTAAAGTCAACATGCGTGTAACGTGCGTGACTAAGAATCAGCGTTATTCCTCGCGGCGTAAAACGAGTCTTACCAGATGGCTGTGGTCGGCCATGATGTGATACTTCATCCCTGTTGAAGACTTGAGCTGTTTCCCACAGTGTTGACAGGTAAAAGGTTGCTGCACACAACAGACTGAGGTTACACCTCATGTGTCATGTGGTACAAGTGAAGCACATTATATAACAGAAGTGCAGCCAAAGTGCTGTACACTGACACAAAAATGAACCCATTGACTGGAAGAGGGTAAGGACCTTGAGACACTGTACTGATGTACTGAGGAGAAAGACCATGTAAAGCTTTATAAACAAATCAACCCAGGACTTAACCAAGAAGCTTTACAGCAGAGATCAGCTCCTTCACACAGGAACTATGGGGAGACATCAGCAAGTTACAGGAAGGTGCTATGACGTTCGCCCAGCGGTCACAGATCAGTCTGTATTTCGGCTCGTTCCCATTAACACTATCCCACTCACCAGTCTGCAGTTCTCCATGTGTTTCTTCAGCCCCTCCACAGTCTTCCTGCTCACACTTTTACATTTTGGGCACGTGACTCTGCCTTTGGCCACAATCTGGAGCTGCCAACGCTCCTCTTGACTTCCTGGTGGAGATCAGCGCACACGTTCATTCGACACAGCAGGAACGTCTCAGGTGAAGGAGGCAAACGTTAAATCCTCATGTGATCTGTACTGTACTAACAGCTGATCAAACAGGCCTTAGTACTAAAACATAAAGCTCAGTGTTTGACAGCTGCTGCTCTGGTCAGCCTCTCTCACCTGGAGGGTAGGTAGGAGGCTCCTTCTTGGCGGAGAGGACCGGGGGCTTCTGCCCCTCGCTGGGCTGAGCTGTCGAGGCCTCGCCAACTCTGGCTGCATCTGAACCTAAAATCAATTAAATTAGATGCATATCTTTATTTTGATGCAGAACGTATTAGTGTCCTACTGCTTTTTCTGTTGCTGTTTGTCATTTCATTAAATTCTTCAGATAAAAATGTCCATTTTGTGTGCTCCCCAATTATGTCAGTTAAACAGTTAAACTTCTGCCTTTTTTATCCAGTGATCAAAAAGTGTTTTCACTGAAATGAAACGAAACAGTGCCCTCTGAGCAAATTTATGGTTTATTCTCTAATACATTTAAATATATATGTTTGTGGATGGTAACTTACAGGAGTTTCTGCCCTCTGGAGGCTGCAGGAAGTTATTAGCAGGAGGGCTTCGCTCCATTTCCACCCTCTGGACTTTCTTCATGTTTAAGTCTTTAAAATGACACATGCAAAACAAAATTAATCTACAAAGTCACATAGTCACAGTGTGATATCCGACTCTACTGCTCTATAGTCCTTTCAATTATACCTTTAAGTCAGATTTCCCTCGACTGTTTACTATTGACATTGTCATTAAATGCACCATAATTAGAGCCCGCTGGAGTATTTTAAAACAGGTGTTGCAGCAGTCAGCCAATCAGAGCCCACCATTCCGAACCTGAGATGTAGGAAGTTCAACTAAAAACTTGCAGCCCACGGTGAAGCCATACAGAAGTAGACTCAGCAAGTGGTGTGTGTATAGTGTGTGTGGACACGTACCAGGTCTCCAGACATGTCCTCGGTCTCTGCTCGTGTTGCTCCAGGCTTGGTCTTGGCTTCGGCCAGTGGTCCATTCCTGCTCTGGCCCCGAGGAGGCTCGCTCTCTTCCTGGGTCTCTGCCTGAATCCCAGGCCTGATCCTGGCCTCTGTCTCTCCCGGTCACCCAGCTCTGCTCAGGACCTCGGTCCCTGCCAGTCATCCAGGCTGGATCTGGTCCAGTATGGGCTCCTTCCCTGTTTGGTATCCATGTCTGGTCTTGACTGGAGTGCCCCGCTCTGTCTCTGCCAGAGTTCCAGACCTGCTCCTGGGGCCGGTCTCTGCTGGGGGCCCAGGCGTCCGGGCCTCGGTCTCTGGTAGAGTTCCAGCTCTGGTCCTGAGGCTGGGACTGCTCCCTGCTGGCCTCTGGACCCTGAGGCCAAACATCCTTCGCCACCAGTCTTGGGGGCAGCCTTGCTGTGGGCGGAGCCATGGACCCAGGGTCCGCCCCATTGGCCAGGCCACCTGATGACATCACTGAACAGCTGGTGGTTGTGTAATCTACTGTTCCTATGGAAACACTCTGCAGGTCCTCGTACCTGAGAATAAAAATGTAATTGTACACTCTAGAAAAGTCTAGAAAGAAACTAAACATGTGCTTCAAACAGAGTCATAGAATAATTTAACACTTTCTAAATAAGAGTCTTCTGTGGTCACTGCCTCAGATCATAGATGGGAAGCAGCCTGATAAATATTCATTGTATAACTGATCTATTGTGGAAGTTTCCTATGAGATGGACTTAACTCATCTGGACAACACTCTGCACGAACATGGTTCAGATTATTAGAGTCGTCATCAGGGTTTTTTTAAGTTTCAGAGACTTTTCCACACTGTTCACTCTGAAGAGGCTGTTTTTCTTACATGTGTAATGACAATAAAGTTAAATCTAATCTAATCTAATCTAATCTAATCTAATGTTGGTACGATTGTGAAATAAATGAATAAAACAAAGCAAAAAACTGTTACTGCAGCGTTTAAACATGCAGTCCCAATACCTGTGACCTTTAACCTCTTTGTGTTTTGTGTCTTTAGGCCAAACAAACAATTGACTTTTAGTCCTCATCCCAAGCTGCTGTTTTAAATACGTTTGTTGGATTAATTTCTGGGACATTTTTAATCCAAACATGTATTAAAACTGTACGTGATGTTACGTTGGTCACGTCGCAGGCTGGGGTGTAACATCTGCTTGACACATAACATGCACAGATCAACAGGTGGATAAGTCACTTACCTTTTTCTACCATAAGTTCTTTTCATCTTTAGAGGATCTTGGTCTTGAGACTCATCGTTCTAAAACATTCAAGTACAGAGCGGTGAGGTGGAGATCCAACGGTGTGCGGCGTAAAGTGAACAGATTCAACACAGCAGTTGATTAGCAGCAGTTTCCTGATAACAGTTCTGTGCATTATGTTCGTGTTCATTCTCACCTTCAGGTATCCAGATGACTCCAATTCACAGGTGCTTTCTGCCATTCGCTGAACAACTGTGGGAGAGGTGGAATTTAAGTACACACACACACACACACACAAATAAAAGACATACAATAAATAGCACAACAGCAGCTGCACCCTGATACAGAAATATATTCATTAATAAAGGGTTTTTTTAATACCTGGACATGGCACTCCACTTTTAGATTGTGACTGGACAGACTTTCTCTTTCTTGGTACGTACAAAGGTGACATATCCTCCTAACCGACGTGGGCACAGTCCATTCTAGGAACCTGCCAACCCCTCTGTAGAAATCACCCCTAAAAACACAGAGGACAGAGATGAAAATAAAATAAATTGTCATATTTTCCTATTTATTTCCATCAGTACATTTGTAACAAAACAGACAGGATGCAGGCGAGGACGCAGTTTGGAAATCAGTAATATAATCTGGTGCCATTAATAGTTTCAGCACACTTCAAATTTAGTTTGAATCCACAGAAAAAGTTACTGTTAGATATTTACTTTAAAATCACTTTTTCCATTGATGCATATTTGATTTGTTGCAAGCGAAACGCAAAGAAAGGCACATATTGACTTTTACAATCTGATTAGCAAATAATGTAACACAGTAGATAGTGTATACACACCGATATGTACAAACTCCTGCAAAACACGCAGCAGCAATATAAACAGCTATGTTTGCAATTGAAGACCTTCCTATCAAGTTACCATAACTTACTATACTAAGACAGTGATCTTACTCAGCACATCTCCACATTTCTAAGGAACAAAAAGATCAAAAACCCTCAGGAGGGTTGAAGCGAAGTGTTTCTGAAATGCTGATGTTGAATAAGAGCTGCAACATTTGAGCGTGTTGCTGCAGGCTCCTTGCAGAAAGACCCAAAAACTGGCTGTGCAAACACGCAGCTGAGTCCCGAGGCTCCATTTGCTGCAGCACCCGTTATGTTTACACTGTGTTGTTGTGTTTCCATCATGCTTGTGTTCTGTGTTTGTGTGGATGTCACGTTAAAGGCCACTGTCGCAAAGCTGAACACACTAATCAAATAAGATCAGCAAATATCCTGATCTTTAAATATAAAGTGTGAGGTGTGTGTGTTTTTTTCCCCTCTTCCTCAGTGGACCCTTAAGACCAGCCATTCCTGGACTCAGGACTTCAAACCACCATCACCAGGGGATTAAGAAATTACATTTTGACGACGATTGGCAGGAAAACATGTGAAAGCTGCAGCCAAAGCAGAACAAGTGTTGATATCTCGTTAAATGGCTTCTTTTCTCCAGGCTGAAAAAAAAAAACAACGAACCCTGACCCCTCTGCCTTTTATTGTTTCTGAGCGGAGGAAGAAAAGCGAGAGAGCCTACCGTCCTACAGCTCACTCCCTCTGCAAGGACGGGCAGCCTCCATGTCTTCGAGCCTGGCCTCCTCCGTCGCCTTTCCCCGGGCAGTGAAAGCACCAGGAAGGCTAACATGAAGGGAGGCCTGGTCCGGGGCCCAGAAAACTCCTGCCACAAAACCCAGGATCTGTCAGCGCGTAAATATGGATCAGTTCGCCGGTGTAATCCTGCACACTGTGCGGGCCGTGAACGCCCTCCTGCCGGAGAGAACAAATAAGACCTGCATCTGCTGCTGCGTTCACGTGCGGTCGGAAACATCGATTACAAAATATATATCTTTTAAATCTTTTATCTTGTAAATGTTTTTGAAAGAAACATGCAAAATAAACTATATTGTAGTATGTATATATTTTATTCATCTATTCTTTTGACGTGCACTTTGTTTTTATTTATTTTTTCTTCCTTGCTTTAGGGATAGCACTTTAAATCGCCTTTGTCCATGTAAATGTGCCATGCAAATATTTTCGCTTTGCCTTGCACTGATTCCTGCAGCCTGCCTTAATGTAACTACCACCCAGGCCTCATACAAACAGGTGTGGACTCTTTTCATGGCTGGATTATTGTCTGGGGGCTCATGGGCCAAAATGAGTCAAATGTGTTCACACATCTGGTAATAAAGCAACTGATGGTTCGTGCATCCAGCCTCATGTCTGAAGGTTAATTTACACACTGCTCTGAGTGGAAAGTTGTTTTCTTACATATCTGCTGCCACCAAACACACACACACTGACAACGGCACTGATTTGTTTCCACCATCAAGAGAAGCCAGAGATATAAATACTGTTATTTGTCATGTGGCTGTGTCCAAATGTCCTTATTACGCTGCATGGATAATGATGTGTTTGTTGACTGTGTGTGTATAGATGGAAACATTAAGAATAATTGACTGCTAGTGAAAGCAACATGGATGAATGGGACCATTTTAATTGTGCAGAGTAGTTTAGGGTTTGGTTTAGTCAGTGTTAGTTAGAATTGGCTCAGATGTCAACATTTTTATCATTTATCATTTCTGTACTGGCATGTGGAACAGGGTTTGCTGTCTGTTTATCTGATCATATTTAGGGATATGCATCATGCAAGAACAGTATCAGCCTCAAACTGGACTAAAGAAAGCTGACGTTTTGCTCGGAGGATGTAATTCCAAACACGATACTAATGAATTGATTTACCAGAAACCAAAACGTTATATATAGTGAATTGGGACATTTAGGGGCAGTTGTGAGCTTCTCTGTTAATAATCCAGTGTTGTCCTTGGTTCCTAATTTCACCTTTAACATATATCTGTCCGTCAGATGATGATGGATTATTATCATTATTAAACTAACTGCAGTTACTGACTACAACATCAAAGAGAGCAGGTTTAGCACAGACAAATCAGACCTAACAAATGTGGTAATTACAGCATGGAAAGTATGAATTTTCTCTGACAGGGTTTCTCAGTTGTGAGTGATTATAAACTGCGAGTGCACAGCATTTAATTCCCACGAACCACAGTAGGAGGTCACTGAGTAATACAAACACAGACAGGGGAGGGAGAAGAGAAATTGGCTGCTCTGTTGTTGGGAATAAAAAGCTGCTATCAATCATTCTTGAATCCCAGTTCACCGATACGGAACATGCCAGAGATTGATTTAAGATTAATGCAGGCTTCAATTACGTCTTCTTGTGTTTTCTTTTACCGTCCGCCACCACACAAATAAATTCACTGAGAGATCAGTTATATGTCCGACGTGCTTTTGCTCCTCCTCATGTTTCTGACACAACTTTTTTTTAATTGCTCTATTTCCACTAGAACATCAGAGTCTGATAAACCAGATGTATTTCAATCTTCCACACTCGGTCTAAGACCCTGAAGGCAGCAGCAGTCAGCAGCACTGGGACCAGGGGGGTGGGTCCTCCTGGGCTGCCTGGCTGCATCAGGGGAGCAAGAGAGAAGAAGACCACTTTATTATGTACACCTGTCCAATCTGTTGCAGCTCAATACAAGTGCATCAATCACCTTTTACCACATGCTCAGTGTTTACATTGTTGGGAATATGCAAATGTAACTGTGTGTTATAGAAGGTCAAACTTTGTTCTCTGCTTATGTGCTTATTAATAACTATTAGAAAAACTGAATGAACACTAATATGACAGTGTAGACTTTATGGCAGAATAGTTGTATTGAAGGGCGGCACAGTGTTGCAGCGGGTAGCATTGTTGCCTCACAGCGAGAATAAGGTTCTGGGTTCGAACCCTGCTCGACCTCAGGGCAGTAAGCAGTATAGATAATCAATGGATGCATCGATACATGTGTTGGATTGCACTAGACTATGCAGGTGTTCCTAATAAAGTGGCCACTTTTTTGACCACATAGTCAACACATGAAAAATGACAAACACCTCATGTTAAATAAAGTGGACACAAAGTTATTGTGTTGGGTTGGTGTACCTAATAAAGTGGCCACTGATGTTTAGAGAAACCTTAGAGTGACGTTCCTCGTTATTGCCTTAGGTTTCTGGAGCTGATAGAAATCTATGAGCCGTGTGCGCTGGACACTGAAATAAGCTGCGTAAAGGAGGTTTGTTTGTGGTTTTCTCAGTAAACACTGGAAACCGGTTCTGTCCAAAGTTAGCGCAGCCTGTTCTGCCAGTAGACACCACATCCGCACCGTGAATATTTCTCTCTAAGCGCTGGTGCAGTTGCAGGTGCATTTCTCAACTGTGCACTTCCTGTTTTGCCAAAACACACTGCTTGTAAAAGCAAAAGTGAAAATGCCACACTGACGGGGAGGAGCCTCAACTGCTGCAGGACATGGCAGAGACCTCAGAAAGAACTTATCAATCTGTTTCGTAAGTAAGCATCTTAAACTGCTTTAAATGATCCCGGGGAAGCTGTGAACTGCTGAATCTCAACTATGCATCGTGGTTATAAAGATTATAGTCCTTTAAGGTATTTTCAACTTCCTGCTTAGTAAACGTTGCACAACAACCAAACAAAAGAGTTTGTGGTGCAAACACTTGTCTCGGTTACCTTCATCTGAATCTGTTTCTTTGTCTCGTCCTCAGAAACATGTCTGAGCAGGAGCCACCGGGTAAGAAAACAACCTCGCTGTTTTTATACAATGACATCATACTGGTGAATATGGTGCTTTTCAAGTCTGCAGCCGTAAATATGTTAATATTAGGGAGCAGGGAATAAGCTGCGTTTACATTTAAAGCTGCTAATATATGAACAGTGGCTCAACTAACTACCTACATGATAAACAGGATGAGGAGACCACAGAGAATTGTGAAACAGCTCTTCCGCTCTGGGGCACTTTTACAGTCTCTCAGCTCAGTTGTGTTTGCAGCCACAGCAGACAGCAGCTTTCAGCGGAAAAGCTCCAATCACCACAGGTTCTCTCTTTAACAGTGGAGACCAAACAACCTCACCAAGTCCTCCACACCAAGGCTATAACACGACGGTGTTTGTGTTTTGTTTGCAGCACAATGAGTCAATGCAGCTTTAGACTTTTATCTTATCTCAATAAAGACATGTCTGTAGTGCAGTTAGCGCTTCCTGATTGTGCAATAGTGCACGGAACACAACCAGGATGTAGTGTGCTGATGTCTGACAGACGTTTTGCTTGACAGACAAAACAACAAAAACTGCCGTCAGTGTGATATGAGCAACACAATCACATGAAGATCTCTGATCTCTAAAATGGCTTTAAGTTGACTTTATCTATTAGGTGCAGTGTGGTAATGTTTATGATAGCTTGGTAAATTTGGGTTAAGTCTTGCTCAGGTATTGTCATGTAACTGCACTTTATGAAAAATGACGCTGTGTAATAATAATAATAATAATCTTCTTTATTCTTTTCAGCTTTAGTTTCATGGAAAACCTTCCATGTACATGTTGCAGGAAAACCTAACAAAGCTTATGATGACTTCATTAAAAAACTTGAAGAAGTTGGCCAAACTAAAGTGCCGTCTCTTGAAGGGTGTGACTACCTTCTGGTTTTCTGTCCCATCACTTCACGAGTTAAAACGGACATCAGCGACGCCCTGGGCAAAATTCAAGGTAAGGCACACCTGTGTTTGCCCAGGGGCACATAGGTAGTCAGGCGCATTTAGAGAATTTTAGCTCATGTGTGTGAAAAGTGCCTTATTACGGCATTAGACCTTACACAGTGACGGGTTTTGCACAGGCTCTAATGGACTGGCTACGTCCTGTTTTTGATTTTGTCACTTCTACTTTCCACATTAACAACTTCCACAACTTTCGTTCTTTGCAAAGACTCACTCCTACGTCTGTTCAGTGCAGTTGAGACCGACCTAAGACGAATGTGTTGTTCTTTGTCATTCCAGGTGATAAACCCATAATTCTGGTGGTGATGCATCACACCTTCGATCCTGAGCACACTGTAGCTGAAAGCAGGAGACAGGTGACCAGTCAGATTGTGCGCCTCACTGTGGACTGTCTCTTTTATGAGAACGAATTCCTGAAGAGTAAGCGCAACGATATCGCAGTGTTTGAGGTCCAGAAGTTTCTTGGGGTTACTTTATCAGAGGTAATGACTGAATTTACTCATCAAATAAAATCCGACTGACTCAGTCTTTAATGTAGATGACTGATAATATGATAGTGTGAGTGAAATGGGAGATGATGCAGAGTGATGCACTTGATGCAGTTGGATTATTACAAATGTTTATTACTTGTGTTCTTTCTTTCTTGCAGACGTCTCTGTGGGGAAAAGTCAAGAACTTCTTCTGCGGCTGTAAGTATTTATGTATTTATTCATGTGGTGATAAAGTGAATTTATTTTATAGTCATGGCCATTGTTTGTATCAGAAAGGTTTCTCTGTTGACTGAGTCTAAATTTCTAATCTAAATATGTTTGATCATGGATTTTGTTGCTCTGCACAGTTTGACACTGTAAAATTCATATAGGACCTGGTGCTGCTTGAGTTTTAAAATACACATGGCCGAAATTATGAATTAAGAGTTTCAATTGGAATTTTTAGTATTATATTATTTGTGGAGATTCTGACTTACTGATTTATTTTTCTTTATTTTAGGGTGGAGGAATTCTCAGAAATGGATTGTTGGCTGTGCCATCGTGTGTGGGGCGGTGGTAGTGGTGATCAGTGGGGGATTGATTGGTGGTATTTTTACAAGGACCAAGAACTCAGAAGGCCAGAACCCGTGAAGGCTGCTGGTATCATTCATGGCAAACTAAAAAACCAACAACAAAATAACATCTTAACAGATGATGAAGTCATAATAATAAATAATTCTTGAAGAGGTAAAATGTGCTTTGTAACGTGATCACCTACTGAAGCTTAATAACATAATATATTATTATTCTTGTTTCTGTATAATGGTTGTGAAGGTTGATATAGACGCTGGAGGTCAAATGTTAAATCTCAAAGCTACTGCAGGTACATATTAGAGGTTATAAATGTCAGGGTTATGATCATAGTGGCAGTTAATGCTGCTAATTCTGCTTGTGAGATACATGTTTTTGTGTTAAAATGTTTGGTTTGTTGAATAACGTCTGGTCGAATCTTAGAAATTCTTAAATGAGAATGTCTGTAAAATTATGATTGCTGACATATTGTTGACATTCTTGACATATTTGATTCATTCATGATCACGTTCTTCATAAAAGCTAATAGAAATGAATCAGTCATACTTGTGTGGTTTGTGTGTGAAATAGTTTGATCACTTATAAATGAGCCCAGTGAAGCTTTTGGCCAGGAGACCACGATGTGGAGCAGGTAAACTCTTCGCCGTAAGACGTGGTCAGATGACATGTAAGGACCATAATGTGGTTGAAGCGAACTGAGACCTTCACTTTGTGTTTACGCGCTTTTCCTGATGGGTCACAAACAGACCTGGAGTCCTGTTTTAAATAAACTGGCCTCACTTCAGCCTTTCTGTACTTCTCTCTCTCTCACCACTTGATGACAGCTCCGCACTGGGCAATGGGGGTCTTCAGGAGAGGGCTTAGCTAACATGGGCAGGGTGGGGGTGGGGGGGGGGGGGCTCAGGGGATGGGGTGTTAAGGTCACGCCTCTGGCCTAAAAAGGCGAAGCAGAATACCAGCAGCTCGCTGCCGCTCTAAGAATAACCCAGGGCCTGAGGCTCAGAAACATGGTGTGAATGCAACTGGATTTAATCAGATTCCCACTTTTAGAATCTGCAATTGCAAAGTTTTTAAAGTAATTTAAAGTAACTAATAGATGTAAAGATTAAAGCTGAATTTTTCTGAATCCTGTGAAAGCACTGTGTCAACACCGTGGTCACGTGATTCTAGCAGCAGCATTGGCTGGTGGGATAAAGTTACCTTGAATCTCTCTCCCAACCTCCCTCGTTCCATCGACTGTCAGTCCCCGTGGTTGATCTAATTCTGTCAGAGCCGGGGAAGGGGGGGAGGGCAGGCTGCTGGATCTGCAACCCCAGCCCCAACCAGGCAAAGAGCAAAGACACTGACCACTTCAGCTTGGTCTCTGTCCGTCTCCCCAGCCTCTTCCACTGGGACGGAAGTCAACTCTCTGGACCACGTTTCAATCATCTGGACTCATCGAGGGACTTGGACTTCTGGAACAAGAAAGGAAAGCAAGAATGGAAAAAGAGGTTTAGCGTTACCAGTGGAGGCCATAAGGTTTGGGTTTTCCACATATCCTCAGTTATCCACATGACGCTGCTGGACTGGAACTCAACACTGGGATTAAGTTGCACAGAGGATCTACTGCAGAACTTTCTTTTCATGGCAATATAACCTGCAGGAAAGGAACAGAACTGTTGAAAGTATGACTGAAGCAGCTGAAGGTAAAGTATCACCCACCTTATTATGTAAACCAGGCCTCACATAATGTGGATATGAAGCTGTGTTTTGTTTTGCACACAGTCTCTATGAGGTTGTGCTGTCTGGCATGTTGGGGAATGTCATGATTGGAAGCGTCTAAAAATATGCTGCTATCATGTCTCTGCTATTAGTAATGCAGCTCTGAGACCCCTGTGACATCTACAGCGCATACGATCAGTCAGCATCAACGCCGTGCGTCCCGTCGCACGTAACCACATCAGCCGATACCACACTGAGGCCATTTTCACACTTGTTTTGTCTGACGACACTGAAATGAGGAGAGCAGGGTCTGCATGCTGAGAGCAGCTGTAGTTGCCATTAAAGGCTTTGACCTGATGAAGATCACAACTTAACTTAACAAGCCTACGCTGGTGTTCACAAACGTCACACGTGCAGATGGATTTGATTGATAATCCCATGTCTCTACAGTTTGTGTTCATACACGTGTGAAGGAAACACAATTTCGTGCTTTTATTTTGAAAGGTCACAGTAGGAAAAGCAACATAAATACTGTTGAGATTGAACATTATGTTTGGAATATCGCAATAAAACCTTAAAAGAAGATCAGTTTAATCCAGCTGGAGGTTCTGGTTGCATCGCAGATGGAGTTAGAGATAAATAAAGAAATGATGCTCTTTGTTTTTATTTATAGTTGTCCTTTTACCTCAGGATGTCCAGCTTTCTCCTCAGGATTACGTCAGAATTATCTTTTAATTCTACCTTCCTGCAAGATTTTAAATGGTGGTAAAAAGATCTACTCACTCCATCCTACTGTATTTTTACACTTCTCATCTGGGAGGTCTTAGACACGGACTGACTTGGACAAACTGCGGGAGTGTGGATGCCTGTAATTGTGTTAAAGACAACATGAATCACAAACTGGTCCAAACCTGGGGGCGTAAATCGGCGTCTGATTTTGTGACTGTAAAATTGAAAATCTAGTGAAAGAACTAATATTTTCCAGGTCCAGCTGTTAGTAAACTAATCAACGGATGTTTGGCTTGGAAGGTTGTGCTCAACACAGGCATCGAAGTGAAGCGAAGGATTTACAAGTTGTTATTTTAAGGGTGATTTTTTAAAAAAAGTATTAACCTGGATATTTTGTGCATAATATACTGATGTGGGAAAGGTCAAAGGGTCAGCAGGGAAGCAACAGCGTAGTTTCAGTGTTTTATTCCTGCATCAGTAAAATATTCTGTACCAGCCTGAAATAAAGAGCAGAGTGGATGTCGAGCCTCAGCACTGCCAAACCTAATAAAACCTGGAAAACCACAACACAGCACAAACCTGACCTCACTATCCCTGACTTACCAAATTCCCTGACAGTCTGGCCAGAGGTTTTTAAAATATGTGTCTCTGGACTGACTAACTCTAAACGTCCTGTGTAAGCTATTACTTTCCATTTTCTTCAAGGAACCTAATTGTTGTGGATCCACAGACTGTGGTTGTATCGGGCTGCTCCCTGTGGCAGATTTCTGGATCTGTAGCAGCTTTTTGGATCAGTTGCCGAAAGAAATATAAGTTCTGCATAAAACCTCACTGAATACCAAGAAATACAGAAATGTTTAGGGATCAACTAATTCCTAGGTCATCTATTCATTCACCACCACACACACACACATTTGTCTTCATGGTATCAGTTGATCAGACCAACAGAACCGGTTTTTCAGGGTATTTAGTCACGGTTACTGGGACCCACAGGAACCGTCCAGTGCTCCCACAGTCCTTCCACAGTAACATCTGGGAGGGTTTATATTCTGTGACTGGTGTTTTGAACAGACCTGACTTTAGAGTCAGAGTAATGAGGTTAGACAGAGGTGTGTGTGTGTGTGTGTGTGTGTGTGTGTGTGTGTGTGTGTGTGTGTTTAGAGTGCTGCTAAGCTGTCTGAGTCAGCACTAACCTACATTATCTGCCAACAGTGAGCTGAGGAGAGTCAACAGGTGCCTCGCTCTCTTCTAACACGCTCGGGCCGACATTAACAACTACACAGTAACTGACTGTACGAGACAAAACATGTTATTAAAGCACGGCCACGAGATACTACACACACGTTAGAAAATGTCAGACAGAGAGTGTGAGGATACAGTTCCAGCTGTACGCAGCTGATGTGTGAGAGTTGGATTATTTCGGTTTCTGCTCCATGGAGCCTGGTGGACAAAACATATTTTAGCATTAATGCAAAGCTCAACTAGTCTGTTTCCCCCTTCACACTGTAGAAAGAAAGAAAGAAAGAAAACATATGAATGAAAATCAACAGTGTTTTGACACAATCCCACCAAACCTTCTTACACTTCACATCTTCTTCAGGCAAAAGATCAAACATCAGTGGACAGACAGTTTTTGAGATCGTGAATATTGTAGAAGATACTAACACCAACAGCCAAAGCTACTGACAATACACCTGAACACACAAATAAAATGTTAGGGGTTAAACTCAGGGTCAGACCAGAAAACCTCAGATCCTGTTTTTGGGATTGACTCAGTAAGGAGTCTGTTGGATGAGGACAAATGAATGTAAATCACTACGGCTTCATATTGGAGATGAATGGATACTGGACTCATACTTATTGTATCTGACCATAGTTTCTAACATTTGATACCTCAGCACGGTTGGCGACCACCACCACCATGGTCATCGACACTAAGAACGGAGACGCCGGGTCGGGGTCCGTTCAAACCTCCAAGAAAACCTTCACAGACGACCTCTACTCCACGTTCAGCTCCCCGCTGGCCTGGATCTTAGTTCTGGCTCTCGTCATTACATGGTCGTGTGTTTTTGTCATCATGTTTGACGTGATGGAGTACAAGACCATTTCAGGTAAGGAGAAGGGTTGTGACCTCTCAGCTTCACATGCAGGTGTGTGTTCGCTAGAAGCAGGAGAAGAACCGCAGATTAAGAGGTTTCCATGTTCTATGTAAATAAATTACTATCATCTTTATAATTTACAATGCATCAAACTGTCCTGCTATCACATCTACTAATATTACCTGTTCACATATTTCTCTGTAGCAAAACATCTTCCTTCATGCCTCTGTCAGGTGCTAAACCATCACACACATATTCTCAATGCAAATGAACAAAATACCATCTAATGTAGTATTTTATCAAGATCAAAACATTTCTAATTCAATGTTTTTCCCATATTAATAAAAAAACATGAGAACAAATCAGTGCGTCATTAAGAGAAATATCAACTTGGTTTGTTGCTTCTGTCAGAGAGTGAATTAAAACTCATGTTTTGTTATTAAGTCAGTGTTTTAACTTTCTTCACCTCTCCTTCATCTCCTTTCTCCTCTGTTCGGTTCGTCACTTAACGTCTGTGCTTCCTGCCCCTCTGTTTCTCACCCAACCAGGTCACCCACCTCCTGGCATCAGGAAGGTTTTAAAGGATTCAGGGCATAGAGGCAAGGCACCTTACTAACTCCCAGACCAAAGCTTTTTCCAGAGTTGCTGATAAAAGTCGACTAATAACATAACGTTGGCTGCTAAGTTTAGCCATCAATGTTGGAAAGAATGACATGTACGAGCTGCTTGTCCCTGCGTTTCTGTCTGGTCCTGTTTTTAAACTCAGTGTTTACAGCAATAATCTACGATCTTATGGGTAATTTGTAGTTTCATTTGTAGTTTACTGTCTATCATTTCTTGACTTCATGTGTTTATGTCATTTATTATTTCTGTGGAAAGAAGATGACACAGGGTCAAATAGTTGAAAAGTGATTCCAGCCAGAAAAAGTTTGTCTTGAACATTTGAACTTCAGATGAGCTTGATTTGATTCACCTCAAACCTCAGCGTGCAACGTGAATATAAATCAGTCAGTGGACAAAATAAATGAAGCTGTTCTGAAATTTCAAAATACATTTTCCTGCTACATTTTTCTGCTTTTTTGTAACTCCCAGTGTTTATTTACCTGCTTTGTGTGTAGATCTGATTCTATTCAGGGCTGATTATACGTGAGATCTGCAAAACTGAGGACGGATGAGTTTAGACTACAAATGTGAAAAGGATGAGACTTGAAGTGGAATCTAATACTGAGTTTTCTTCCTTCTGAACATTTCCACAGTGAGAGTCTCTGAGCTTTCCTTTAAGGCTCAGACCTGCCCTGATTCAAAAATAAATCCTCATATGATGGATTTTACACTGGGAACACTGGTCCTCCTCCATCATGCTGTCTCAGAAAATAAAACATATTTAAGTAGTGTGAGATTGTTGAAATGAACACAGGCATCAGGCATTTACACAAAAATCCTTTAGAAAACAATATTTAGTAGAAAATTGGATTGTTTTCTTTGTTTGACTTGATGAATGAGGGTCAGTGTGATTGTTGAATGTTATTTGCACAGTGACTTGCTTCAAGTGGTTAAACTGGAAGGTGGGTTAACTAATTAATTCATTTGACACTGATCAGTTCCTCAAACCCAGAATTCAGCTTTTTGAGTCCGCTCCAGTTACCCACCACACTTTAACCTTTTCCTCTAAAGGTTACGTTTTCTGCTTCGTTTGTTTTGAGGAAACCTGAAAGTCAACACAGATAAATGAGTGACTAAACCAACAGGTGTGTTTGTGTGGATGTTTCTGTGTACCTGCTCCATCAGGAGGCCTCAGCAGGATCAGCTCAGACCCGATGAAGGCGGTGGCTGATGTCATGGAAGAATCAGCTAATTTTATCAGTGCAATAATTAAATCTGCTGCCCACCTGATCTCTCCTGAAGAAGATGATGGTACGTTCAGCTCCTCTCTGCAATGGTAGAAAAATACGTTTATAAAATACGTTTGCGTTTACTTATCTCCCTCTCCTCTTTTTTAGGAAGTAGATATGCAGTGAGAAAAAAAGGTTTGTACCAGTTTTTGATTTGATTTTCTGTTGCAATGATCATTCAGCTGCAGATGGAGAAAAATGAAAGCCTTGCTCGCTGCTTTTTGAATTTCTTATTGAAGCTGTGCTGTATTATAGATGCTAATTCATTGCAATGACCTGCACTGTACTGCAGCTTTTCCTGACATGAGTCCAGAGTCTTTTCTGTTTTGTGAAGATTGTGAACAATGTTTAATAAACCAGTAGCCAAAAACTTAGAGGAGGGATGCTGCTGTGAGATGCTTCCACCGTCATAGACACGATGATTTCTTTGTTTTAGTAAGAGCTCACAGAAAAGGGACTATAGAAAGACTCACATGGATCTAGGTGAAAACATGGCCAGATGATTCTTATCATGGTGTAGATTCAAGCTGATTTTATCTATGAACCATCTCAAAGATTCAAGATGGTTGGAGGAGGAGGAGGAGGAAGTGGAGGTGAAGATTAAGAAAGCAAAAGGTATTTTACAGTCACTATATATCTCTGGGAATGTGTAGATTAACTCCACATAGATAAAGACTGATGGGTCCTGTTCCCCACCTGTTAACAGTCGACTAATGGAGGAAACAACATGAGTCAACACACTCGACTAAAACCTCCAGCACATATTGTTTCCTATTAGTGTCTGCACTAATTCAGTCTAGTTAACTTAGATCATATGATGTTGGTTTCTCACTAACTTCTCGTGCTAACTGCTGCCACCAAGCTGTTAAACTACTAAAACTGATAATGTTGTGTATATGAATAGATTTCAATACTGTAGCATGACTGATGAAACTGAATTCATATTTTTGTGCTGTTTATGCTGATTTCCAATATGGTCCTGTCTCTTTATGTTCTAGGAGAATTTCTACCGTCACGAAGTCAAGGTCTGTACCTCCAGGGATTTATTATTTGATGCTAATCGAAGTGTTTTTTTTTTTTTTTAAGACTGCCCATAGAAATTGTAGCTCATTGTTTCATATTTATTTGTTAGAAAATACAGGATTATTATGACATAACGTACGTCTGCGTTTCTTACAGTTATAGAGATGCAAGCAAAGAAGAAAGCACCAGTAGTTGAAGGTGTGGGAGAGGAAGAGGAGGAGGGAGATGAAGTAGAGGCTGCTGGGGAAGAGGTGGAGGAGGAGTATGAAGAACTGGAGGAAGAACTAGAGGAGGAGGAGGAGGAGTTTGAGGAGGAGGAGGAGTATGAGGAGGATGAAGAGGAGGAGGAGGAGTATGAGGAGGATGAAGAGTATGAGGAGGAGGAAGAGGAGGAGGAGTATGAAGAGGAGGAAGAATATGAGGAGGAGGGAGAAGAAGTTGTGGGTGAGGAGGGGGAAGACGAACAGGAGGAGGAGTATGAAGAGGAGGAAGAAGAAGTTGTGGGTGAGGAGGAGGAGGAGGAGGAAGAGGAAGAGGAGGAGGAGGGAGAAGAAGCTGTGGGTGAGGAGGAGGAAGAAGAGGAGGAGGAGGAAGAGGAAGAGGAGGAGGAGGGAGAAGAAGCTGTGGGCGAGGAGGAGGAGGAAGAGGTGGGAGATGCTGATGAAGAAGAAGAACCTGCAGCTGCTGATGCTGAAGATGAAGATGAGGAAGTTTATCCTAAACCTCTTTCTGAGGATGAGGAGTCAGTTGAGTCTCCTGATTCTGAGTCTGACGTGCCTGTTGAAGTGGACAGTGATGAAGATGAAACTGATGAAGCTGATAAAAAGGAGCATGATGAAGATGATGACACCTCAGACGTCAGTGACTATGAACTTGTGTCCAGTGAAGAAGAAGAAGAAGAAGACAGATTAGCTGAGGACAGCGATGACATCATTGCAGAAGACACTGATGTAGACCTGGAGCTTGATCTTCCTCCAGCCCCTGCAGCTAGTGAGGATGATGAAGATGTTGATCATAAACTCGCTGAAGAGGAAGAGCTTCCTCCTATACCTGCTGCTGATGAACATCTGGAAGCAGAAGCCAAAGACACAGATGATGAAGATCTGGACCAGTCAGACGAGGACATCTCTGTTGCCTCCTCTGAGCACTTTGCAGATGATGAAGATGATGAAGAAGACAGTGACCTAAAAGATGAAGACCTTGATTTCCACCGTGATGAAGCCGAAGAAGACAAACATGTTGATGTCCCTGAAGAGGTCGTCCATGATGATGACGATGATGATGATAAAGAAGACGATGAAGAGGACATCCCTCCCCATGAAACTACAGACAGTGGAGTCTTAGGTGATGAAGATGAAGACACTTCTCTAAAAACAGATGAGTCTGTTGGAGAAACTGTCTTTAGTGATGATGACGTCTCCTACGACACAACTGGTGATGATGATGATGAAGATATTGATACCAGCTCAGTCGAGTTCACTTTAGATGAAGAAGATAAGAAAAAGATCAAGGAACAAATTGTTGACATTGATGAAGATGAAGATGTCACATCAGAGTCCTTACCCAGTGAGGAGGAGGAGGAAGAGGATGAAGATGAGGAGGATGACGACGATGATGATATTGATGAAATCTTGCTTGCAGGTATAGCAGCATCAGGTATGAATGGCAGCTTCTGATTGGCTGGAAGGTCTTCATTCAATTTGTTTAATTAAATCAAACGTGAATGTTGACGTATGTTTTGACCTCATTATTTATTAATGAGGTGTTTATTCTCTTTTGTGCCACAGACAGTAGATGAAAAAATAAAAATAAACATCAAGCAACAATAATAAAAATACTGACAGGAAGTACTGACAACAAACTGATAGAAATGTCAGTGCACTAACAGACATGGGGTTTTCACTGACATCCTCCTTAATTTGAATGATCCGTACTGTTTGTCTGCAGCTGCAACTGCAGCGGCGTTCGCTGTCCAGGAGGAGGCAGTAAAGACTGAGGCAGATGAGGATGAGGAAGAGGAGGAGATCAGCAGGCCTGATGATGAAGACAAGACTGAGGAGGCTGAAGCAGAAGGAGCTGGTGAGAATCACACATCATAGATGAAAATGAAAAAATAAACCTAACTACCTAGAAGCTTTGCTCCACATTAATAAACATGAATCTGTGCCACATGAATGTCAAATCCATATTTGGGCCGATACCTGCTTTTATCCTCAGTTACCAGTCAACCTGCTGCTCTCGGGGATGACGAGGAAGCAGGTGAGAGGCCGACGGCTGGACCCCCGAAATCCGTGGATGAACCTGAAGACAAAAAGGAGGAGTATGACGAAGAGGATGATGAGGAGAAGGCGACAGCGGATGTGATCAAACCTGTTCCTGAACCTGAGGACGAGGCGCCAAAGACCAAACCAACAGGTCAGAGGGACGAGGAGAATTACAGCCACTTTATATTTACAATCACTGAATCTTTAAGTCCATGCTCTGTCATTTCAGCGTGTCCTTGTTTGCATTCAGCTGCCGCCAAAGCGTCTGTCACCAAGGCTGCAGAGAAAAAAGGTTTGTGATGCTTCTATAAAGCCACAAACATTTCACCTGGTTAGACTCTTTTATATCTGAAGGATGGGAATGTTTGGTATCCAGGGTCTGTAGTGGAAACCAGGTTGATTTACAGGGAATCCTGTTGGATTTTGCACTAAATGAGCTAAAATAACAGTTAAACACTAAATGAACTTCATATTTAGGTCATTTATAGTTTATTACGTTCATTTATTTCATAAAACTGCTTTTTCGCACTGGAATTAAAATTGAGAGAATCAGCGTATTGCCCCCACATTTAACTTAATAGGCACATTATAGTGTAAAATTAGGTTTAGTCTGCTGGCAGAGTTGAAAATTAAATGAGTGTTATGAGACTAAATAGCACAGATTTGTTATTTGTGTCAAGATTAAATGTGATAGAGTTTTAGCTTTTGGTGCTACAGCTGCTAATCCAGCTATAAAACAAATGACCAGGTACAAAAACCAAAGCCTAAAAATCTGTTTGTAAACCTGCTGCACTTTGATTCATGGGGCAGCCTCATCTTTCTGCATGGAAATTAGGTTTAAATTTGAATAAAATACAGTCTATGATAAATGCAGCTGTGTTTCCACTAGCTAATGGGGGGTGGGGGTGTATCCCCGTTTAAAGCTCAATGTTTGGTCCTGTCTGTTTTTTCAGAAGCTCCCAGGAAGGTTTCGGCTGTGAGGAGGAGAAAAGGTACTGATGACATGATTAAACAACTTCAGTTACGACTAAATGGATTCCCTTTGAAAACACCGGATAATAAAAGTCTTTTAAAACAACCTACGTCACTAAACTAAAACTAAACACTGATCTCTCAACTTAAAGCTTATAAGAACTTTTATTAATCACAGTGAATGAAGCTCATTGTAATTTTCTTATATTTTTAAGAGCATGTATCTGTGAAGACGCATGAAAAGCCGAAGAGGAAAGGTATGCCGTAACACACCACGTTCAGAGAACCACTGCTCTTGATAATTAAACATATGTGTTCCTGCATATACTGTTACTTACTGTTGTCTAATAAATTCAATGATATGTATGTAAGTATTTCCAGTTCTACCCAGGACTGCAAGTCTGGAGTCAAAAATTAAGAGGGTCAGGAAATTTCCCACATTTCTCAGAGGTAATTAGATTTAAAATGGACACATGGTCATTTCACTGTGAATCAGTGAACATGGTGAGCGAGGGTCAGACTGTTTAAACTGTAAGAAACCTGCAGAACTATCATCAAATGGTTATAAAATACATATTCGGCGGATTAATTGATTTTTTTCTCTTTAAATTCCAATAAAAAGTCAAGAAAGAGGAGAAGACCAAGGCCATGAAAACAGGTACATGACTCTATAGCAGCAAACCAGAGCTGAGAAACAGAAAAACTACAGTGATAAAGAAGATCTGAACCATATGAACATGTTTTTACATGTGGTCATTTGCATTAACAGAGACACAGACAAAAAAACAAGAAGAGGTCCCCGAATCTGGACAAGAAGGTATTTAAAGGTTTTACCTCTATACACTGTATATCCAGTAACCTGAAGGAACATTTGTCATTTTGGATGAAACAACCAAAAAATTAAGAAGCTGAAAATTGTTCATGTGTTTCAGTTGGTCCTTGCAAACCTGCACCAGTCTACTGTCCTTCCCCAGCTGGCTGGTACGGTGAGTAGCAAACAGCAAGATGATAAATTATCACTTAAATAAATAAACATCTGATTTTATAATTTTGGATCACCTGCCTCAGAAATGTCAAATTAACCCTTTACCTTCCAGTTCATCAAATTGTGACAGACAACCCGTACCCCCCTCCGACCGTATCAGGTACCTATAGTGAGAAATATTGGGCTGATGTGTAGTTCAGTCAGTGATTTGTCTGTATTCTCTGCTGAAATATACAAACTTTTGTATAATTTCCTCATTTTTAGCACCATCTGCTCCTGTTCTGACCACCCACCCCATCCATCCCGGAGCTCCTCAGATGCAGTCTCTATTTCAACAGCCTCCTCCTGCACCGATGCATCCGTTCTATGCACAATATCAACCATATCAACCACCAGTGCAGCCAGTGATGCATTCTCAACCAGAACCAGTCCAGCCAGTCCAGCCAGTGCAGCCAGTTCAGCCAGTTCAGCCAGTTCAGCCAGTTCAGCCAGTTCAGCCAGTTCAGCCAGTTGAACAAGTCCAGCCAGTTCAACCAGTCCAGCCAGTTCAACCAGTCCAGCCAGTTCAACCAGTCCAGCCAGTTCAACCAGTCCAGCCAGTTCAACAAGTCCAGCCAGTTCAACAAGTCCAGCCAGTTCAACAAGTCCAGCCAGTTCAACCTGTGCAGCCTGTGCAGCCTGCAGCTCAACAGACTCCAGCTGCTGAAGCTCAGCCAGCTGCAGCTCCAGTTCAGGGTAAGAAGGAGTGTGGGGGTAAAACTCAGATTTAGTTTTATTTAAATGAAAGTCAGTTTATAATCAGCACCAAACGATAATGTTTATATATTTTCAAGTAAAACATTCCACACATGCAGACTGGAGCCTTTCAATCAGCTTAGTTTCTTCTGCACTAGTCTATATAAAAACCAGTGAACTGCCTTTATGTCTGAAATGTTCTCTGACAAAAAATGTGTCTTGTTCTTTGCAGCTTTTAAAAACTTTGACCAGAAAATGAAAATATTCAGAAATTGAAATATTTTGTTCTCATCTTTGGTTGTGAAGAAAAACATAACAAAACACAATATTCATGAGTCTAAACTCTTTGTTTAAAGAAGCAGAGACTGTTGAAGAAGAAGTGAAGGTTGCTCCCACTAAAAAAGGTACAAATGATTTAATAAGTCAAATTCACATAATTTGTTCTAATTTACTGCTGCTGAACAGTTTCAGAACAAAAACCTTACCTGGTTATTTTCAGCTGAAAAGAAGAAAGAAAAGGCAGCTGATTCAAAGAAAGGTAATCAAATGCTTAATTTGTGAGCTAACCTGAGCACTTAGCAGTGATGTACATCACAATGCACCATAGGAACACCTTTATTATAGGAAATTAACTCTGCATGGCCATTTCACTCCAATTATCCCCTCAGAGCCAGCGGCAGCCTCGGAGAAAGCAAAGAAAGGTTTTCGCTGCTGTACATTTGAGTTTGCTGTAAATATGCAGACAGATTCTTACACAGGCAGAACGTGAAAACCTAATTCAGCACTTTTCCAATTTTAGACGCTGCAGTTTCAAAAGTCAAAACCAAAGCAGCCGCAGCAAGAAAAGGTGAATAAACTATTAACTATGGATCTAAAGAACATACATCTAGAAAACACATAACTTATAATGGAGACTATTTGTTGTTACAGAGCCAGCTGCAAGAAAAGAGAGAACCAAAGTCCCTACAGTGACTAAGAAAGGTAAAGAACATTTTGTGTGTGTGTGTGTGTGTGTGAACATCCTGACAAACAAGACTTATGTGCAGTGAATATTGTTTCAATCTTTTCTATTTGTTTGCACAGAAACGCCTGTAAAAAAGAAATCCAAAACCGCTCCAGCTGCTAAAAAAGGTAAAACCTCAAATCCATGTTTTTAATTTGAATGACAACTAAACCCAAAGTGCCGCCCACCTTCGTATGAAAGAGCAGCCACCAGTAAGATAATCACATCTCAGTGAGAAAAGAAAATATTCAGGCCACTAATCACGACTCTTTCCTCATTATGTTAGCGCCCGCAGCCACACGACACAAGAGGAAATCAGCCTCTGAAAAGACAAGTAGCTACACTGACACTCGCTCATTTGCATAAATCCAATCGTCGTTCACGTCGGCCATGGGAAAGTTAATTGGAAACTAATTGTTTTTGCTCCTCTCAGAAGTATCACCTGTCAAGAGCCAAGTCAAGGCACCTGCAGGCAGGAAAGGTAAAACACGTATAGAGTTGAAAAATTTAAAGCTTCCAACTTGGTTTAATGAAATTTGACTCAAGTGGTAATAAAATTAATTTAAATGCAGGTTTCAATTTGTTCTAAACAGGCCCAGAACCACAGCCGCTCAGACTGAGAACGAGACTAGAAGCCGTCAGGAGGGCGAATGTAACGTCTCAGGCCAAAGAGGAGAAACCTGCCAGGTCTGAACCAGGTAACTCAGTGTTTACATTTCACTTTCTTTAATTTAGGACAGAAATAATCAGCTCTGAAACATTCAATTCATATTTATATCTCTTTCTTTTATTTTTAGCTGAGAAAAGAGCCAAACTATTGGCAGCAAAGAAAAGTACGTACTCACTTTGCTATAGTTTAACACACATTACAGACAGAGACAGTTAGCTTAGCTTAGCATAAAGAAACCTCTAAAGATCATAATCCATAATCCATTATATCTTCTTTTTGGTTAATCCATAACATCCCATCGTCCTTGTGAAGTTTTGCTCCTCGAGGCAACGAGTGAAGGTTTCAGGAGGTCAGGATTTGTCTCAGGACAAACAAATGATGGAAGGATGTTCAGACTTTACCTGCATCTTTAAAAAAAAAAAAA
This sequence comes from Mastacembelus armatus, assembly GCF_900324485.2. Classification (NCBI taxonomy): domain Eukaryota; kingdom Metazoa; phylum Chordata; class Actinopteri; order Synbranchiformes; family Mastacembelidae; genus Mastacembelus; species Mastacembelus armatus. The sequence continues at coordinate 19,996,433 of NC_046656.1, forward strand.
AAACTAATCTCGCCTCTTGGAGACGTATTTACAGATTCTGGGATTAAATGGGTGGTTTTACGCATGAGAAAGTTCTAATTACAGACATGTCAAGCTGTGTTACACTGGCAGGAAAATAACACTGTGAGAATATTAAATGTACACCACAATTAGAGAGCGTTATTTCTCTCTCTCTCTCTTGTTAAAGGCAGAACTGAGAAGTCTGAGAAGAAATCTGTGAAGGAGGTTCAAGGTATGAAATTAAAGAAAAAAATAAAAATGTACCAAATGTGTTTTACATCTGACGCTGATCAGTTTCTCTCTCTTCCCTCTGTAATTTCAGATAAAGACAAACATCCACCACAAACCCGTGAGTATGAGCATGAAACATATCTCAGTAACATCCTGTAGCCAGAATGAGCGTTAACACTGTGAATCCAGATGCTGATGGTGTTTTAGTCAAAGATGCTTCTATTCCAACATGAGCGAAACAACTTTAAAGGCTCATGGATGAGTTGAAAGAACAAACTACAATGTTATATGTCTGTTCGTATGTGTTGACTGAAACACACACACAGTGGTGCTGCTAACGGCTTCATTTGGTGACAGTAATGCTTCCCACGTTGTTTGTCGTTCATAGAGAACAGAGCTCTCCATAAAGCCTGAGGTATTCAGTTCATTCCCACCATCTTTCCACTGGTTAATTCAATATGAAGAGACGTCTGCTCTAAATGACATTAGGAACAGAAGTGATTAGGATTTAACCAGACGAGCTGATTGAGATGAGATTACAGGCCTTTTGAGCCGCCCGGAGATATTTGAGCAGATTATGAATTCTGGTGAAAATAGGAACAATAACACTGGACTGATTAAATCCATGAACCATGGCATTAACCTGCAGTGTTGGTGTTCTGTTCTTATTGAGTCATCCAGTGGAGCATCAACACCCACACTGCCCTGAGTGACTCTACACTTTCCTAATATCTCACTCCCTGTTTCATTTCTCTGTGGTTTTTTTGGATCTGGTTTGGTTTTAAAACCAGGGGTGACACACAACCAGGTGTGTGTGAAGAAACGTCACCCCACTGTGCACTCTACCACTCTACCAACCAACATCTAGAGTCCGTCCTGTAGTTTAGAAAAAACAAATTTCTCCTGATTTTTGAGTGATTCAGCATCGACTGACTGCCATTCTTTTTGTTAGCACTGAATTTTAATAGATCTTACTCCTCATGCATGTTATTTTCCGTATATAATATATAATACATAATGTATAACACATAAGGCGCATTAAGTTGATTAGGAGAAAACCTGTTTAATTTCTAGGAGCTGAAAAGAGCGAAGGAAAAAACAATGTGTCAAACCCTCTTTTGTCTTTTTCCACCCGTCCCTGCTTCCGTGCACGTAGACTCACCTTAATCTGTCACCTCTTTATTCCTCTCATGCTTGTACATGCATACATAATATCAATACCTCAGTTTTATTTCTGTTTTTACAGAGGAGCCTCAGACTGAAGACAACACTACAGAGAAGAAGAAACCAGGTAAGAGTTCCTGAAATCCAAAAATCTAGTCCAGCTGCCCTCCTATTCAAAACCATGCCAACAACCCTCTCTCCGCCTCATGCTTCTATCCAAACAGGCCACAGATACTTCCAGTGCGTTTATGTCCCTGGTAAAAACGCACAGTACCCCCTGCGACCTTTCACCCCCGCCATGTCCCCCATCATGATGTCGCCTGCACTCCGGTCGATGCTGGAGCAGCAGAGAGCAGCCAGGACGTCGGGGCAGTAGGACAAACATGACCTGTCACTTCAAATCTAATAGCACTGCACCCCCCAGTCCAGCAGGGGGCGCTGTGTGAATCTGTGGCATCCTTCAGTTCTACAGGTGGCCACGGACAGACAGATGAGAGTGGACAGAATATATTTGTCTGTAATTTATTTATGTATTTATTCTCTTTGTGGTTGAGCTGCTGGGGTTTCTCTCAGTGTCATGCTTCGCTTGTGTCTTGAATATATTGTCCCTAGTATCCAAAATTATTTATGTAAATATTCTAATCTCAGTTTAAAATACATTATATGTTTTCACATAAGGCTGAGATATAAATTCACATACTCGCATATGAAATTTTTATATTTTTTTAAGTGCAAACTAGAGTAAGATTTCTCCATTTAAAGTTTAATTCAACTCTTAAATGTTTGCTTTAATGACAATTTAGACAATATTTTGCACTGAATTGAAACATTAAGGGAAAAGTTTAAGAAATGATGAAAACAAAAGAACTAGTATTGGAGTTTAACCTCATTAAACAGCAGATTAATGATAAAGAAATGTTGGAGGGTCAAACCCCAGGAGCTCCCACAGCTGATCCCAGCAGCCTCCTTGTCTCTGACTGTAAACATCCATCGGTCTCATTAGCGTGTACCTGCACAATGACACTGGCAAGAAATGTTCCTAAACCTGCTATTAGACTCCTGATGGCATGAAACCATTTATCTCACACACACTGAATCAAATTAGCTTCAGTTTTTTAAAATAAACACATTGACATGTTAGATTGTAATACACAATATCTGTGTAGTAAATGTCGTTCCCTCTCTTGTACAAATATTAGACATTTTAAAGGTTCGTGTGCACCATCCTTAACTGTATGTCTCCAGTCTTATGTCAGACAGTAACTGACTACAAATGGCTTATACAGATATATATAATATACAGATAATAGTCCAGGAGGCACCGAAAAGATTCATATAACTTTATCAATATGAAAACTTAATGTAGCGTAGACCTATCACACACAGAAAAGCTGCCAAAAATGACAACAAAGCTGGATTCATCCACTAATAAATGTTGGGCAGAGGCTAAATAATTAAATATTTTAGCAAATATATTAAATGTCAGGTGTAAATATAGTGCAGGTTATGAAGCGGCGTCTCACAGATGCACTGGGACAACGTTTGGTTCCAGTTTTATTGATCTAAGGATTTTAATATCAGTAACTCCAGTGGAGACATAAACACACTGACATTTAAAGAGTAAGTTTATCATCTGATGCTGCTTTAATAACTTTAAGAAGCTGATGATTACGTTGAACTCCAGAGGCCTCGGCAAATAAGTAGCTTCGTATTTTTACATTTTAAATGAAAAACTCAGGTGCAGGTCATGCAGGTCATATAACTGTTCAATCTAACACCTAACCTCAGAACTAGGACTAATTTAGACGGAAATATCTGTTCGTCATGAGACAGGGAGGCTTTGGTGCGACCCAGTCATGAGACGCTGTGACGTCTGCTGCACTGGGTGGATTTACTTCTTACGCCTCACACATCGTCACATGTTCAGTCACCTCAGTCTGAGCGACGAGCGACGTTGTTGTTGCTCCAAAAACTGTCGAGTGTTGTTGTCTTACTGAGCGAGAACCTGACACAAATAAAAACCCAAAGGGGTTTTCATACCGGGCTTAGACCCACAATAACATAACAGTCCACTCGCACTTACTATTTTCACGTCACATAAAACACCACTGGTGCTGCCACAGTCTGCAGTTTGAGATTACTCACACGCTTATTTATTTATAAAAGTAATGAAACTTTAATGACGTTCGGAGGCAGAAACACCTGTCAGCCAATGAGAGGCGAGTATTTTTCATGGCCACGACCTTAATGTGGGGCCCAGGGCTTCCTGAGCTTTACTCTACAGACACACTTTCTCCAACCGATCTGGGTTGTCCTGAAAAAGTCTTAAGGTGTGTGCACAACAAAAACAACTGCATACAAAGTTAATGGAAAGACATGGATATACTTAAAAAGAGAGTTTGCTAGAAGCAGGAAAAAAATAAAAGTTATTGTTAAAGTCTGATGTTGGGTCTCTGCTGTCACAGACCCACACACAACAGACGACAGAAGGTGAAAAGGTTAACTAGTTGTTAATCGTTAGCGTACGAAACATGTAAATGACTGAGTTATTATTTTGAGTGTGAAGATTGAACCTGAGGCTTGATGTAAATCTCTGGTTTAGTAAATCCACCTGTGAACAAAGGTCAAGTTAACCCTGAGCTTTGTCGCCCTGCAGGGTTTAGGTCAACAGGCCTGAGCGATGGAAGCTTGAGGCGCTTTAATGGTTTCTTAATGGGATCTGACAGTTTATAGCAACAACACACTGAGTGCATGTGGTTGTTGGAGTGGTCTTTAAAATGAGGCGTTTACTTCAGGTGCAAAGCAAACGGCTCGTGGACGGTTGTTTTTAGATACAGCAGTGGTTCGGCTGTGGCTCTGTGTTCCCTGAAGACGTCTCATACTGACAGACAGTTTTTACTTTTTTCACTATTAATAATTTATTGTGACTTAAAGCAGGATAAGGAATAAAACACTGTATTTAACCATGACTACATATTTTCCATATGTGTTTGGACGACGCTTTTAAGGACAAGTGATCTCCTCTTTCTGCATGTTGGTGGCATAATGCAGTAATTCTGTTCGCTCGCAGCAGAGAATCTACTTGTTATTCCTGTGTTTCACTTCGATGTCTTCCTGCTGTACGTTTGTCTGAGACCAGACTTTCTTGAGCTGCGTCTTCTAGGCAGAATTTTAATTTTCTGGACTGAATTTCCTGTAGACAGTTTTGATTTTTATTCCTATAATTTAAGACTTAACCAGAATTATAATGTAGATTTAGGTTCTAAAACACGACTTTGACCAACTGAACCACTTATTAAGGCTCCCTGTACAGTTTTTGACCACTAGTGGTGCCGTTTTTCAGGAACTGGTCTCTGAAAAGCACATGTATCTGTGAGCATGGGGGAAACATGATTCCTATATTAACTGCAGAGAGCGATGATGATCAAACCGATATATCTTAGCAAGCTCGACTTGTATTAATCTCGGCAGCTGGCCATGTCTATCACATGAAAGATATAAGAACAGCTGCATGTTTCACCTGGATTTGCACCTGTAGAGCAAACAAATGGAAAAGTGCGTATCTTGTTTCTTAATCCACACACAAACCAAAGTGTAAAAATGTGCTGAAACACATTTTAGTGATTCGCACAGTGTCAAGACATCAGGAAGTTACTGCTCCATTAAACACACAAGATACAACCTGCTATTTCCTGGGCTTTAGAGGTGCAGGTGGGTCGACTTCGTTTCATTCTTGGACAGAGCCAGGCTAATTGTTTCCCATGCTAAGCTAGGCTAACTGTCTCCTATTGAACAGACATGATGACACGACCAAAGGTTGTCTACATTTACTTCAACATGAGCCGACAGGACAAGATGGAACATTATTCAGAGGCCTGTCCTGTTGGGCCTGTTAAATATCATGTAAACAGACTGAAAAGTCTAATTTGATCATTCAGACTGAGTTCAAAGCATGAAGGTTTGCAGTGAAAAGTAGTGGCAATGTAAATCCTGCAGTAAATGGGTGGTTGTGCTTCGTATCCCACAGTACATGGGTCTTGTTTGATGAGACTGGCTGATGATGATTTATTGTTTTTGTTAACACCTGGTACAGAGAACAAACCAGGTTTATGCCACGTGTGAACCCCAGCGGATTAAATGTCCTTCCTGCTGCAGCAGCTGCAGGCCCAGATGTTTACTTATTGAACCGCGCCATGTTATGGCAGGACAGTTTTGGTGAATGAAATCTATTAGTTTGACAATGTTTGGAGAATTAAAGCGAGTGATGAGTGAATTGTATTTGTTTTCTAATGTAACATGCATGATGAACACATTTGACTCCTCAGTGTCAAATACACATGAACCAGCAGTGAGTCAGATGCTGTATAAAGTCTGTAGATAATAGTTTGTTTTATTCGTTGCTCTGGGGAACGTTCACCTCACGCTGAAAGACACAAACTCATTCACTGGTTTGATCAGAAAATTCACTGTTTTAAGAGAAAACTCTGTGTTTTGATATCAGACTGCAACTTCAGCCATTACTACAACTATGTTTCATGTATTATAATGCAGAGAGGTTTAGCGTCATGCCATAATGAGGCAGGCGGCCAGTAAAATGTCCTAAGAGACATTTCAGGCTGCTAATATGACAGAACCTCCTGTCGAATATGTGGAATCACCAAAATGCAGTTTTTGTGTCATAATTACAATAAATATTTGCAGATATTTGTGACGTCACTACTGTGTGTTTCTTTACATTTTTACAAATAGCTCATGGGGAAATATTATTGTTAGGAAAATACAGTAACAATAAAAACAACAGATGAAGAATCAAAATGCGTTAAACACATTGCAAAACTTTATGTCTCTTACTTTGAAATGGCAAAAACAGCACAAGATTTTATTTTTCATCAACATAATGTTGGAATATTTGTTATAGCTGCATTTTTGCCATTTAAAGGGACACAAACATTTCACTCCGCTGTATGAGAACAAGTCTACATGCACGTTATTCTGTGAAAAACACACTCAAGCACCAACTTTAGTGAAGACACAAACTTTCTTCACGTAATTACACGTCACATGTCTTAAGGTTGTCTTTGCCTCCTGCTTCCTACCTTAGTGAAGATGGCTGATTTCCTGCAGATGCATTTGCCAAAGGGGGGGTATGTGGATCCCAAACTGGGTGGAACCAGGTCCAGAGACACAAGATCCAGGATCCAGGACCCAAAAATAAAACAGGGAACAGGGAGGAGTCATAAACATGCCACCAAAGGACTTGCAGGAAGGACCCACAGTGATCTAGAAGGGTACAAGTCTACCTGTCTGGGATTATAAGGAAACTAAACACAGGTGTGTTAGTGGGTGGGGAAGGTCATGTGACTGGGTTTGGGGGAAAGTGTGGGGACATCTAGTGGCTTGGAGGAGAATGACAGTTCAGGAAATCTCCATTTGCATGCAAGTGCAACAAAAACAAGAGAAACACCAGCAGTGAGAAAATCTACATGTGTTCATATTTATTTCGCTTGTTTTACATAATGCATTTCAGCAAATTGTCTTTGAGGACATTTATACATTTAACACCTGCTAACAGAACAGTTTTTGCTCCTATATTATACTGGCTTTCCATAATAACGTCACACTTCAGTTTGGATTTGGTCTCCCTACGGTTCCTACTGTAACTATACAATCAAAGAGCAGTGATATGTAAATTAAACAAATATATCACCAACTTAAAACTTAAATGCATTCATGTTCAGAAAGTGATCAATCATTAAAAATGTCATTCCAATACTTAATGATTAGAAACAATACATTAGATTTTCAGTGGAAGGCCTGGCTTTGGCTGAGATGAACCCAACATTTGTCATAATCAGTGAGAAAATGAATCGGGTTGATACACGAAAAGATCAAATATGATAAAGTCTGCACTGACAGAGCTTGTGATGGAGGGTTTGATTCCAAAATACATCATGGTGAAGTAACATGACATGAATCAGTAAATCAGATAAACAAGATTAATACGTTTCTTATTTATAAATGATTTGCAGAGCTGTTGTTTTTTTTTTATCACCTTAAATGGGAACATAACTCTTCATATGAACACTGACTGAAACTGATGTCCTGTCCTCACGCCTGTTTTATTTACTGTGAAATAAAGTTGTGTTTTTAAGTTGCCTGTGAAACTCGGAGCCACAGAAAAGCAGAGGATGTTGAGATGAGACACTCAGGTTGACCTTTTCCCTTTTTATAGCCAATTTAGTGTCAGACGTCTGAACCAGGCTGCAAACAACAACACATGACTGTCAACTACAGCAACATCCTTCCCTCCCATTGTGCATCATGTTTGTTTCCTAACCTGGAGAAACGCAGCCTCGACTGTGAACGTGCTGGATTTTCATCACAAGCTTTAAACTTTAAACCACATTTTAACATCTAAACATAGAAAAAGAAAGTCAAGGTGAAGAGGAAGTGTCTGTGAAGTGTTCTGAGACTAAAGTCCGTCCAGCAGCTTATTACGACCGGCAGCTTCGTGTTATTGTGTGAACCCTGGTGGCTGCACTAATGAAAGTCCACATCAGGTCAAGGCTGGACTGGATGGATGAGGCTGCTGCTGCTGGAACTGTTCTGAGGGTCATGTTCAAACACAGGGATGAGCTTTTTTCTTTTAGCTGGAGAAGCTGAGGAAGCATCTGTCTTTTTTTATGTTAATGATGCTACTGAGGCCTAAAGCCGACTTGTTGGACTCATATGTGTTTTCAGGCTTTAATGCTGCACAGAAAACACGGACTGGGTTTCTGCAAACAGTCAACCTGGGTCTGTTCAATATAATCAATTTGCACAAATCAGGTTATGGTGAATTCCCGAATTCAATGACTGACATGTTTCAGAAATGTGCTGGCAAATTGCAGATAAATGTGTCCTTCAGGGTTCTTGTGTGTTCATACATTATTTGGAAGTACTGTTAAATTCTTCTTATTTTGCATGGGAGAATAACAGCATGTGGCTTTACATTTCCTTTCATGTAGACTGGTGTGAAAATCAGTGTTTAGCTGATAAATGCTAAAAAAAAAAAAAAAAACCTTATAATGGCAGCAGTGCACAGTTTTCAGTCACAACCAGCTCAGGACTGAATCGTTTGTGTTTAGAAATTTTAGAAAAGTCAAATCTGAAACATCTGTTACAGCGAGTGCCTGAAATGCATTCAACAATACGTGGATCCAAGATCAGCAGGAAAAACATAACAACACAGAAATAACATTCAAAATGCTGAATTCCTCAAATAAAAGCAGATTCATCATAGTTCTGTTTACAATCCGTACAACATATACCATTCTGTCTGCAGCGTCAGAAAGAAGGTAGATAGAAATTTTAATAAAATACTGACAAAGAAACATCTTAAATGTGCGGTAAAGCACAAAGCATCCACCAGTAAAGTACTGAAATGAAAAATCTTCACGTGTGTGTTAGAGTGTTTAGTTTCCTTTACATACAGTAAGTTCACAACAGAACAAACAACCTCTGATACTTTAACCTTAAAAATATTCCTGCAGGGAATCTGCAGTCATATCCAGATAAACTCAGTTTTGCTATATTCAAGCAGTATACAGATGTTTATTACATGTAAACTTATATCCTAACAACTGGAAGCATCTACAGTGGCTGTGTGTGTGTGTGTGTGTGTGTGTGTGTGTGTGTGTGTGTGTGTGTGTGCCCCTGTTTATATTAAATCTGTGTTTTCCTTCACGTTTCCTCCTCCAGGACTCACAGCCTGATCAACACTGATGCTGTAAAAGCTGCATCCTGATTTTGCTGCCTGTAACTATTCTACTGCATGTTTTTATAAAGTCGCTATCCACTAATGCACAGAAATCAACGTGAAACACTTGAGGACCATGTTTTCCTCTGAGACCTTTGACCCACAGTGTCTTAGATGTGCACAGAACCAGTATTTCTACATTTCTCCAACTGACATAAACTGGCACAAGGACCCTTGAAGTGTGAAGTGACTAAAAAGGCAGAGAAAGTGTTTGTTTATTCATTAAGGTAAATACAGTTAGGCAGAGAGAGAGGGAGTGGTTGTTTTTCATACTTTATAGGAAACGTTAAGAGCCTTGATTTGAACAAAAACTAAAACTGAATTGCTGAAGGTGGAGGGACGCTATGGTCTCTAGTGTGACAGCCAGATGTGCTTCATACACACTGACACATCTGCTTGATCTATCTTTATGAGGGGACTGGCCTCATTTGTATAAGACAGGGTTAAAATAAAAAAAAACACTGATGTATTATAGTCACAGCTTCTTTGTACCCAACTGTACGAACTTTCACCAAATAAATTCAAAACCACGTACGACACCAGGAGAACTCCAAATGAAATTACAGTAGATTGAACCTTTCTATTTCTCTGCAGCTGTTGCCTGCTCAGGACTGACTGAGGACACGATCAGTAAAAGCACAGCGTCACCGTCACGAGACAGATCGTTTCATCCATCTAAATCTGATCTGAGCCGCAGTAAAACCAGACAGATCCCACTGAGCCGAAGGGGGAAAGCACAGTCTAACTCGACTCGGCACGGGGCAGAGCTGCTGAGCTGCTGTAAGTGGGGTTGACATGCCATGTACGCTGGTGTGATAGTTTAACATTCCAGCTGTCTGCTCTCGTCGCGGTCGGCCACCTCACGCTTCCTGCCCGCCGGCCTTTCTGTGATGTGCTGGGCTGTCTGTTTGCAAACCGGCTCGACTTCTGCTCTGCTGCCCCGTCTCAACATTCAGCAGATGTCATAGGTTTTTGCACTTCGGAACATAAACCTGTGGTGAGCGGTTGATTTGGAAGAACCTAAAATATGTCCAACACCCACAGCTGGTACCAGGTTCACATGTTCAGAAAAAACAGAAGCGCCCCGTCATTTGAAACATCCTGTATCTACACTGCAGCAGTAGCTTGTCTCACTGCTGACTCACTGTAATTACAATAAAATACTAAAGTTTAAATATATACTTAACATAGACTCCTTTCAAAACAGTGACAAAAGTGGTCAAGCCTTAAAAAGCCTCATACATGCACTGGATTTTATTGTTATAGCCAATTAACTCATTTAGGCCATGTCTGTCCTAACCCTGACCAAATATTCAATTATCACTGCAGGGCCAACCACCAGCTCCACAGTGAACCTTTAAATGTCTCCTGCCAAAGGATGTTTCCTTTACCAGCGATGTAGCTGCTGAACCAAACGCCAGAAAACCCAAAGTGTGAGTTTTCTTCTTCTACTCTCGTGACTGGAAACAGGTTTATCTAATGGAGGTGCTGAGGTGCGTGAATGCGTCTAGCCTTCAGTCTGCAAGTGAACGGTTGAGTGCTCTGGAAAACATTAGTAAATGGACTTTTGATTGAGCAAACGAATAGAGCATCACTGTGGTTCTCAGCTGCGTAACAAAACACCAACAATGTGCTTAAATGAATGCGAAGAAACTGCACTGCAGCCTGAAATGAGGAAAAATGGATTCTGTAGTGTAGTACTGCAAAATGTTCATGTGAGTTCAATGTTCGAAAACATGCAAAAAATACATGGTGCTCATTATAATTCTGATACGATCAAATCAAGTCAAAGGAAAACAGTTTTTGCTTCAGTGTTACAGGAGAAGGTGAAACACTCGTCTTTTCTCTGCTGCTATAAAATTAAAGTCAAGCCTTATTTACAGTATCTGGCAGGACATCTTCTGCATTAGATTCTGAAAATATATCTTTTGGTCATTTTCAGCCAAACAAATTGTTAACGAGGAGAGTCATTGCTTTCTAACGGCAGACGAAATACTGCATTCTGTGACACGTGGGTCAGGAGAAACAGAAAACGGCCCAAAGCAAAAAGCAAAGGATTCATGGAGCCAACTCTTACCATAAAGGGGGATTTGCTTATCCAAGAGTTAACTGGAGCGACACTGATAGTTCAGACATTATTCTCACAGGAAAGACGCCAAAACCCCCCAGTTACCTTCCAGTATATCCTGAGCCGTGCTTCTTACCCACATGGGCCGTTATCCTCAAAGTACTGTACAAAGAAAAAGAAAAATCAGCTCGGGATCCAGGCCCCAAGCCCCGTTTGAAGTCTGGTTTCCAGTTTTTTTCAAATCACCTTCACTTTTATGCTGTACAGCTGTAGGAAACGCTACTTTCACACGTGTGTGTAGGAACATCACGACTCTCTCCAGCTGACATTTCCCTTGTTCATACTGAGGGGCTGGATTGTTTCAAGACGGTACTTTAGTTGTTTTTTTGTTTTTTTTTTTTGGAATTGGCACTTGACAAATAACTAAATAAATAAATATAGAGAACATCACCAGTAGCTCTTAGGATGCCCTTCCCTCTGAGGACACGTCCTCCTCGTCTCTGGCTGCTCGTCTGCTGCGCCTCGGCTTATTTTATTTCCTTGAGTTCAAGAGAAACAAGAATCCAGCAACAGCAGCAGCATTTTGTGAAGAAAGGTGTAGTCAGGGCGCATGTCCCGTACAGAATGTGAGTCTTTTAGTGTGTCTGTGTGTGATGAATATTGATTTGGGTTCAGGTTTGGGTTTGAGCTGTTGTGGAGTGTGTGGTTTAGTCCAGTGACAGCAGCGGCTGCATGTTGTCTTCTTCACTCTTGACTTTGTCTGGTCGTTTCAAGACGCCGGGCTCCACCACTGACTGAGACCTGCGGGGACCAAAACACAAACACCAGAGGGTTGGTCAGTCAGTAAAGGTCTGCGAATGCCATGAAATGTACAATATACATACGATAATTTCCAGTTTCTAATCATAATCCCTTCATTAGTCTAACAAGTCTTTCATGTAGTACTTGTTGAGCTGACCTCTTCATGGTTTTAGGGGACATGTTTTTCTCCAGGTCTCTCTCCAGGTCTTGTACTGACAGGGTGTAGGACTCCGGACAGTAGTCGGTTTCCTCGTCGTAGGCGTGGTCCAGCAGCGTCCTCGCCCACGTGCCCATATCGTACGGAGGCATCATCCCGCCGAGCTCCGACGGCAAGATCTCAGGGTGGATCAGCTGGTGGAGGCTGTTCAGGTTGTTACCGTGCATGAAGATCTGCATGGAGAAAAAACTAACGGTTGATATACTCATCACAGCAAACGGCTGTTAGACCAGTATCAGCTCTTCATTTAGCTGTTTTGGTCTGATCCGATTAAAAACTGTGGTGAAAATGAATCAGATTGTTACGTTTTGGGGCAGTAGAGCAAAAATAATGAGTTGAAATATGCTAAAAATATTCTAGAGCTGAGGGACCTGCAGTCAGGTGAAGATTCATCACTGCTGCCGACCCCTTTCAGTCCACTGTTAACACACAAATATGGATTATAGCGACTTTAATGTAAGATCTTAAGGCCTTACCCTCTTTCTGGTCTTGTCTTTGAGGAAGGGTCGAATGACTGTGTAGAGAGCGTGGATGTACCAGGGCTGGTTCACGAAGTGGATCCCACCAAACCTGGCAGGAAAACTGTCCTGTTGGAAACAGAAACAGAACAATCAGATGTAACACAGACAGACAGGAAGTGCCATCAGTTCATCTTATCACAGGCTCAAGAGGATTTTTGTTGCAGCAGCTGAAAAATGACTGAGATGAACCTCGTCCCTTTTCATTAAATTAGTTTTGCAAATAATCTCATGTTAAGTAGGAAATGGTCCGGTCTATTGTGGAGTCAGTGCAGAAGACGATGCCTGAGGGAAATGAGTCCTTGAGTTTATGCAGGTTAGTGTGTGGAGTCTGGGCCTGACAGTGTTTCCTAGAATACAGGACACAATTATGATAATTATGCTCCACTGTGTGTGTGTGTGTGTGTGTGTGTGTGTGTGTGTGTGTGGTTATAATTTGGCTGCAGGCCAGGAATATACTCTGACATAACAGAGCTGCCTAATGAAAATTGCTTGGAGCAGACATTAATATAAAAACTGTTAGCAGCGTGTGGGAGCAGCCCAGACAGACAGTGTCCGAGGTCAAGGCCGAAGATGACGCCAGCGGTTCTGCTCCGTAAGCAGGGATGTCGGTTACCAGACTGTCTGGAGCAGGATGCAGCATATGGAGCTCTGTACCTACATGACTTTCTGTCTGTAAAGTCCTGGTCCCTACATGATGACACCCGTCTGCTTCGATGACCCCCCCGACCTTTCCTTTAGCACCACACAGTCAAAAATCTGCCTCTGACCAACATGTGGCAAAAGCCGTTCGCTGTAGCTGCTGCTCGTCCTTCCTGTGCCCAAAGGATGCCTCCCGCTCTTCTACACAGGACGTGTTTCGTTTTCATCTGTCCACCTCCTACACATCTGACAGAACAGATATGACTCACTTTCTTCAATAGAGCTGTCCACGCCGACTTTATAATTATCCCCATTATATGACACTGCAACTGTGGCGCAAAGCGTATTTTCACTTTTCAGGTCTATGTTCATCCATCTGTGCATGACTGCCCTGTATGACTGGGCACTGAGCTGTGTCAGCACCATGATCCAGCGCAGCCAGTGCATGTGCACGTGGATTACTGACAGGGTGTGGAGGACAGATTACTTTCTGTCAATGGTGCAAATTATTCATCCATTAAAAACACAGGACATTACAGAGCTGCCATCATAATGTTTGTCATAATGCAGGAAATCAAAACAACATAAAACTTTTAGAGTTTGTATCAGGGCACAAACTCCTTTTGTTGTCTAGACACAGTGTGCTGTGTTTTTAATGACACTGTCATTGCTCTGTGATTACACATGTAAGAAGATTTACAGGAGCTGGATCCCAGTGGACTGTGGTTGCCCCCTGACCTCACACTGTTGCTACCATTAATCCAAATTTTGCCCTTTTCAAAAAAACAAACCAAAAAATGATTTCAGCAAATGAGGATTTGAGCTTCAGCAAACAGTCTTCAGGATTTCTAAATGAAACTGAAGAGAAAACACAAATGAGCTGCGGATGAAGCAGCAGACTTGGAGTAAAGACAAGATTTGATTCATCTGCTGTGTAGTCACTGATTTTATTCTTACATTTCAACCAGATGGATTTTATTTGATTTGAACTACAGACATTTCCTCTGTTGCTACAATCAATTCAAATTCTCCCCAGATGTTTAAAAGACCCTACAGTGAAACACAGAAGCTACTGTAGGTGCAGGTACAGTATTTAACACTAGTGCAAAATCAGTGTGAGCAGAGACGTCAATTACGGTAATCGGTTAAAGAAAGTTATTTTGGTCAAACTCTGGACTCCTAGACCCCTCAGACTCTGAGCCTCTGGCCCGTTCTGTGCCCGGACACACATTCTCACTTTAAAGACGGGACCCCCTGCATTATACATGAAACACTGAAAATGGAGTATGAGCTGCAGGGCCTGGACGAGGAGGAGGAGGAGGAGGAGAAACAGGAACTGAAGGACTGATCTGTTCAGACCCAGTGGAGTCAGATGGAGAAGAAATAAATTCTTGTATGCGTGAGGAGAAAGATTCAAACACAGGTGGAGGACGCTGTAGTTAGTGGAATCCAATAATGAAGGAGATCCAAGAGTGAATGACTGATGATGTAGGGAGGATGGAGACATCAAATTACTTTGTGCAAAATGTTTTTTAAACAGTTCAGATTTCCCTGAGTGACTCCTGTCAGAGCTAAGAGGATGATGGAGAAACGTTTTAGATGCATCACCAGTTTGGAGCATGTGCAATGAACAAAACAAGATGTCTCACTCATTTTGTAGTTTATATTTCAGCACTGGGCTGAATAAATGTCAAATTAAGACTTTTACATTCCCCCTCAGTCCACTGAGCAGATAAATCCTCCTGCAGGATTATCAAACTGTGTCTGTTGCATTCTGCACGTTTTCATTATGACTTATCTTTCCTCATCACAAAATCTGTGCACCACCCCCAGATGTCTGTGAATAAATGATATGGCTCTTAATTTAAAACTGATTAGCAAACAGCTGTGAACATTTTCTGACTTATTGATCATTTTTTTGATCTGTAAAATGTCAGATATATCGACAAATGTCATCACAATTTCCTTAAGCCCAAAGTGACGTCGTTAAATGTCTTGTTCTGTTGCAAAACTCAAAGATATTCAGTTTAAACAGATACAAGTCTGACATCTTTACTTGAAAACCTAATGTTTGCTATAAGCTACTAGTCGGCTCAAACTAGTTTATCATTTTCCTGTAGCGTGTTATCATCTGCAGGAAACTATGCAGACTTCTACGAATACCGTTCCCTCTGACTGAAAATTAGATCTGAAACTCCAATATCGTGTCTGTCTGTGGTGCTTTGTCTTCAGGCTGCTCAGGTTCATCACAACTTAATAAAAAACTTGGCATCAAATCTAGAAATCCTGCGGAGAGTCAGAAGGCAGTTTCGTGCTTATTTGCAGCTATAAAATAAGTGGGATTTTAGCTGCGGTGAGTAAACAGCTCAAACGTTCAGTAAATAACTCAGAACCACTTCATCTTCTTTGATGTTTGGCTTCTGAGGGGCAAATGTCGATTTTAGGCAAATGAGCGACTGTGGGGATTTATTTTTGTGTTGTGGCTGCAGGTCACAGCTGAATGTGCTCAGTTGGAGCATAAAGGCTGGAGAGAGTTAAAGGTGAACACAGGAAAAAAAATAAAATAAAACAGCACATGAGGCTGAACAATCATCGGTTTAATCACAAAACTCTTCATTTCACTTCCTGTTTTTCTCACCAAACCTTGCTGCCTCATCTCTCACCTCCTCCTCCTGGACGCCTGTGGCTTCGCTCAAGAGGATAAACGCTTTGGAAATGATTTTCCCTTTAAAGCTCAGTTTGCTGTAGAATAACACCCAGCTCCTCTAAATCTGACCTGCAGCCACAACCTTTCCTGCAGTGATTATAGTAAAGACTCAGCGTGAATCTGGTGACTTTTATTTTGAAATGTAAAATTAGAACAATATGTGTGGGTAGTTTTAAGGACACTAATGTGCCTGTTAGTGGTGAAAATGAATATTTGATGATAAAATGCTGAGACTAAAGGACAGGACTGTTTGGTGGGTGTCTCACAGAATCACATTCAGCTGATCGCCGCTCGTCTGCTCCAGCCATTTGTTTGTTTTGCTGCCTCCGACGCTGATAAGATGGCACACATGGTAAACATTACTGCAGGATCTAAAATGTCAGACACATCACACAGATTATATTCGTGTTTCTCCACAGTCTGTGACCTAAAACCTACATAGAAAACACACATCTACTGGAAATCCTCTGCATTATCATGTCGGGCACAAAACAATCACAACAAGGTTTTGTCTGGAAGCTCAGTGAGCATTTTGTGTGTTTATGCACATTCTGAACATTATATGACCAGAAAACATCAGCGTGTAAGTTCACATCATATAAAAGCTAGTGCACAGTAAATACCATTCATATTTATGTCTGAGTGGTGAATTATAGATGAGGAATTTTTCTGAGGGCTTGTGCTGAATAATACAGCACCACCCAACAACTGAAAACAAACAAAAAAAATACGATCCCACACATCAGCTAAAGCTTTTGTCCAGAATCTGTTTATAGACAAATGTTCCTGTGTTTTCTCATAATGAAGGAACATGTCACCCACGTGCAGATTTTCAAGAGAGACGCAAGATTTACAGCAGCGACAAAAGCAGCGAGTTCAGACCAAGGATTTAGTCTCAGTGTATTTAGTCTTTTCAGAGAATTGTTATTTGGTGCTTTCAGGTTTTTCTGAGGCTTCACTAAAAGCAAAGTGCTTCCTGCAGAGTTTAAAGAAAGAGACCAGAGCTCCAGTGTGACTAAAAGGATGTCACCTGTAAAGGTGTTATGTAACTGTCAGGTAAATGCAACACCTGTGCTGGAAGAGGTACACAGTGAGTATTTCCAGCTGCTGCCCACTCATGTCTTCAGAAAACATTTTCTTTTAGTGCAAAAATGTTTTTATAATCAAATTTGTGGTTTTGGTTTACAATAAAATTTGACCTGACAATTGCATTAGCTGTTTTAGCTTAAAACATTCATTTATATTCAAGTGACAAAAGTAGTAATTATTCATTTCCTCCAGGATGAATTAAGTCTTTCTATATAAAATGTTATATTTATGTTTCAGAATTGGTGTTTGTGTCTGTATGGATCTAAAGTGAATCTGTACAAAGGACTTGGGCTCATAATTCAGTCAGTGCAGCTCATTACAGGGAGAAGAGTCAGCTCTGATGCATATGCCACAAACAACAACAACAAAAACGAAATAAACACGGACTTACACGCGTCCTCTAACCCGACGTTGGCAAAAAGCCCAGTCGACCAACGTAATGAGTCATAGAAATGAATCAGCATCTCTGATCGAGCTGTAAACACATTTTCTTGTAAATTATAGAACGAATCCATTAGAGACGAAAAAGCCGTCTCAGGTACAAGCGACGCTGCAGCTGCAGGAGGGAAGAGAAAGAGGAGGACTGATGTGTAAAGTGTTTTTTTATTGCTGAACCTGCTGCAGCTGTAAAATCAGGAAGTACAGCGATTCAGGCTGATGTAATGTATTATTTAGTCTATAAAATGGGAGATGTAATAACAAGACGCAGGATGGACCCAGATGATGGGAACCAGACTAACATGTCCAGTCAGAGGAGACGTATCAGCTGATTCAGGACAGTGTCACGTTAATGTTTTAGTCCACGTCCGATATAATAAAGTATCTATCTTCTTTTATTTTTTCACTTTTTGAAGGAGTCGTCCAGTTTGAGGCTCCAACGACAGAAGGTGTCGAAGGCTGAGTCGGTGGTTGTTCTAAGCTCATTAATGGAAGTTAATTCCTAAGAATCCTCTTTCTTTTCCTGACTCTTGTTCAACATTTTACTCTGGATCAGTTTTACATTTGTCCACATCTGCTGTAAAAATCTGCAGTAATGTTACTGCACCAGTCTCTGCACTATAGAGAGCAGCTGATGTTACAACGTCTGACGTGCGTTGTCTATCGCTCTGTATGTGTCTGAGCTGTGGTCATACATCCTCTCTCTCTGTCGTGTTTCTCAGACTCGGGGCAGCACATCAGGTTGATGAGCTCCCTCCACTCTGCTCTGCTCCTGTCACTTCACATCCACACAGGGATGAGTAAACACGTCCTCCGGTAAAAAAGTGGGAAAAAAGTGAGTTCACGGGGGAAAAGAGGACATCCACTCGAGCGCTTTTCTTTTCAGGATATAAAGTGTAGCCCGGAGTGATGATGTTGTTTTGCTGCTGGTTCGTCCTCTACAAAATCCACCTACGTGGGAAGACGTCTGAGCGGAGCTAATGCTGAAGCTGAAAGGGGGTGAATCTTACAGTTTGTGACAGAAAACAGAGACTGGTGCTGCTTCACTCATATCTGTGGGTCAAATCTTTCACTCATGCAGCTTCTCTGATAATTTCAAACCGTTACTGGACTTTTCCACAGGACAGATGCAGCATCACTTCAGTCTTGGATCTGCTTCCCTCTCTTATTTAGCTGCAGCTTTTATCCAATCAGTTTGTGCAGGAAAGAAGATCGATGCCACTGTCATGTCTGCACAGCACATGCAGTCAATAGATTTTCATCTGCCTTTACTTTGAAACCTTTTAACTAATCAGATCTACTTCCTTTTCCCGCATCGTCATGGTCAAGTCATTTATCTAATCTGCTCCTCTCTGGGGTCAGACAGTGTTTAAATCATCTAAATTTCTGACAGAACTTTATTATCTTCCATGCAGCATAACGAACAGCACAGGACACGACTGTGGCTTGATAAGTGCATGATCACAAAGCATAAAAAACGTTTTTAAAGACAGAAGCAAAGATAAAATGAGAAAGGCCAGACTGAGTCTAACTGCAGCTGCTCTTCATTGCTGTTAGTGAGTCCTTGCTGGGATCGATAAAAGCAAAAGTCACTTTTAATTCTTCACAACATGCTTTGAGAATGAACTAAACTCTGCGTGAGATGGCTCTGGGGACAGGGTGGAGGAAAAACACTGCAGAATCACAGACATGTTGTTGAGCAGTGAACGTGGACACGACCAGAACTTTAGGAAGCTCAACAGAAAACATGCACTTATCTTTTAAACTGCACACAAATGTTTTGGTTGATGCCTTCCTCACTGATTGTTGGTCCAAACTGGCTTGTACAGGTAAATGTGCCAGGTGCACATTCGGTAATTAGAACAAATCAAATCAGAGAACACAGGGAGGCTCTGCAGGCTGAACAGCACAAAGCAGAACAGAAACACATCAGGTGGCTGTGAGCTGCAGGAGAAGAGGAGACTCTCTGTGGAGAGGACAGAATACAATAAAACTACAATCACAATATCTTATGAAAAGATATTAAATGTAATACATCAGCTGCTCAGACGGGCTCCATCCCAATATGGGAGGCTCTTAAGCTCGAGTAACTTATTAAGCTCGAGTAGTTTTTCTTTGTCTTATTTCATATCCACCTCCAATTTCCTCCAGTGAGCAGACCAAGCAAATGTCAAGTGCTTTGTCTGTTAAAAACATTATCTAACTTTACAATTTCACATCAGATGTGGTTGTTATTAAAGACAAGGGAGCACTGGGATCTACTAGAACATCATATTCCTTTATTCTCATTCTTTGTATCTAAGAACAGTCTCTGAGGACAAACCTATAAGCACCGAACACCCTGAGAGCTCCCTCATTTATTTTGCTTTTTCAGGACCAGGGGTCATTTAAACTGATCTCAGCTGTTCAGAAGGAAAAGTGGGTGGACGACATACTAGCTATGTGCTACTAGTTGGTCAGGAGATGAGTTAACACGTTAATATGTCGGACTCTGCGTATTCCTGCTCTGTGCGTTTGGTGCAGTTGACCTGAGTGTCCAGAGGATTATTATTTTAACCATCATGGGTTTCAGTTATTTATTTTATTTTTCTGCACTAAATCAAACATAAGTTCTGGAACCTACGTGGAAAAACTGCTGATACTCCTACCTTAAAAAAATGTTATAGAAATGACTCTTAAGGGCATTTTCTGACATATGGTCCATCTATAGATCAATAATATTTGCTTACAGAGAAAATCCATTCACTTTAAATCTGTACAGCTGCAGGAATCTAATGTGGTTTATGGAGATTTTGATGCTGCTCAGTCTCGAATTGATCCAACTAGTCCTTTAGGTTCCAGGCAGTAAGAGTTCTGGGTTACGTTCAGGGACAGACCACAGCTAAATGTGAAGACGCTTCCAACAAACAAGCTAAATCCTGATGTGAGAAAATATTGGCAGAGAACATCCACTGACTTTAATCAACTGTAAAACCTCATCAGCCAAACTCTGAATAGTCTGTTTCACTGAAGTTAGAGAACATCTGGCAAAACAGCTGCAGTTAAAGACCCGGGCAGAGAGGACCCGGTTTCACTTTCTGCAAAGATAAACTGGTCAACAGCCTGTTTCTTCACAGCAAACCAGTTCAACCTCCTGTTAACAGACTGGGCTGAAGACAGATTACTGACACTTAAAGGTATGTTTGAAACACTGTTAAAGCCCAGTGACAGTTTCTTACTGATCAGATTCAGTAATGACAGTAATGCACTTTTTCTGTTGTTCCTAATAAAAGTCACAGCAATAAACACTTTTTAGTTCACTGAGACCAATTTCCCATTAACTCATTTCCTGATTTTATGGCTTATAACGTATTTGCTGCCATTTATTTTACTGCTTGAGATAAAAAAGACAAATTACAGGCTGTTTAAAAACCTTTTATCATGTATTAAACGTTATGATGAGAAGGAGGAGGATTATTATTCGATATATTTGAATAGATGTCCCAAGATATCAGACGGTGAAGTCACATTTATGGAGCGATTAACTCTAAAGAGGAAGAAAAGTGTTTTCACACATTTGAAGCTGCTGCAGAGTTTTTGCATTAGGTCAATATTTATTTCTTAATATTTTCTGCTGCCGTTGCACAATTTTCTCAGGAGTCCCAGTAATTTTGTAGGAGTCTCATGATAATGCCAGTGAAGAATAATCCAAAGCATCGACTGGAGTTATACATCTCTATATGTTAAGGTGGACTAAATATCACTAAACATCACTAAATATCATTATATTCAAACTGATATGAACAAAGAAAAACAAAGCTAGAACAAGCTGCTTGACAAACTTGCTTAGTTATTACCTTTAATAATAAATCAATAATCAATGAAATAATAATCTAAAATTGTTGATGAACTTTGTGTCATATAATCAAATAATAAGTCTCTATAATCTGCTCAGTTTAGACTAAGATTTTCTACCATAATAATCAGCAGAGTTTACCAAACAGCTGTCTGATTTTAACCACATCCAGAATGTTTACAGCTGCGTTCACTGAAACAAGACTGAGACCTGAGACTAAGAAAAACATTTGCTTATAATCAGAAAAGCAACTGAGAATGAAAAAGTAGAGCAGCAGGTTTTAGGCAGAAGAAGGATCTGAAAGCATTTGGTGTGATATCATCAAAGTAATGTTTGACTGAAAAGGCCATAAATCAAAAACACATCTGCATATCTGACTATTGAAGCTAGAAAATACAAATATCTAATTGATTTGGGTGTTTGTCTTCGGACTCTGACAGGTTTCCCTTAATGAGAGCTGTTTTATTCTGATCTTGTGAATTGTTAAACTATTAGACAAATACAAATGAGACCTGAGGGTGAAGCCAGTCACTGGGATTAATCTGTGCAATGTGTGGTGCTAAAATAAACATCTGTCCTGCTGGTGACACTGGACAAATGAAAAGAAGAAGAACGTCTGTACAACCTTCAATAGATCCAACCTGAACATTTCAATAAAAACATGATCAAAATAAAATGATAAAATGTCTGTAAAGGAATAATTTCTTTCTGTTCGTTGTTGTTTTCTCTTTCATTTACATAAGACGTGATGCACTGACTGGATTTTGTGACTGACAGTGAACCAGCTGCATGTGATCGTCTTGAAAGAAA
Organism: Mastacembelus armatus; assembly: GCF_900324485.2. Classification (NCBI taxonomy): domain Eukaryota; kingdom Metazoa; phylum Chordata; class Actinopteri; order Synbranchiformes; family Mastacembelidae; genus Mastacembelus; species Mastacembelus armatus. The sequence goes on from NC_046656.1 coordinate 20,018,751, forward strand.
AAAAAGAGAAGGGAGATGGAGAAGAACAACAGAAAGGAGCCCATCTGGAGGAGAGGGCAGAGCAGCACGGCACGGCAGGCCGGCGTGTTGCCGTGGCAACACAGTGAGGGTGGGATGTAGCGGGAGGGATGAGGAAGAAAGAGGAGGAGGAGGGTACGCTGAAGCTCGGTGTGAATGCAACTGGCTGCCGATGAAGACGATGCTTTTTTCTTGTTCAGCAACAACAAACGTTGGACCTCACTGTGTTTCCTTTTTTGTGATTCCGTCTGATCGTTGATTTAATTGTATACAATGATGAATTATCTGATTTTACAGAACTAAGAGATGAGAGAGCTGCGGAGGAAGAGGAGGATGAAGAGGGAGTTAAAGAGAGGAAGACGAAAGTGAGAGGGGGGAACGGGGGAGGATTCATCAGCTCCTCTTCCTTCTGCTCTTTCTGACTATGTGTTAAATAATTTGCACAATAGTGATGATCATGAGCACGTGACTGATTCAGTCAATAAGAAAGAGAAGAAGAAGTGAAACTGGAGGTCTAAGGAAAGGTCGAGGGGTCAGTTGGAAAAAGCCCTACATAACATGGGCTCCTCAGTGTGACCATGACTCACAGGTGAGTGCCCTGAGCCCTGATCTGATCAATGTAGGTTATAGCAATAGTCTTGCATTAACACACACACACACACTCAGGGAGTCTCCATGGATCAGCTCAGATGTTCCACAGACTGTCTCCACTTCCCATCTCAAGAGTCCTGCATCCAAAATTTAAGAGTCTTTCTTTTGCACATAAAAGCATCACCTCTGATCACAGGTCTGTTCCATCCTCATTCCATCTTTTGGACCCTGTCCCCAAATCGTTGGCTTTACGTCACGGTGATAAATGACACTGTGCTGACTCTAAAACGTAGAGAAATCAGCTCTGTAGTTTGGCATTAATTATTTAACCAAAGGCTGAAGCACATTATCCTACGACGACACCAGGAAGAGGCACCACATGCTTTGACGGTTTGATCATAACAAAAACCATCTAATGGACAAAATCCCAGACCACGACCACAAACCCTAATCCGCCGATTCCTGGGTCGACGTCGATCGGTCACCAGATCTGAGCCAAACCCTGCACGGAGACAGGTGAGACTCTGTCAGGTGATTATTAAGGCATTTAAAAAGCCCAAACGCTGCAGCTGTGAGTGACGCTGGAGCCACGAAGCTGCAGCGTGAGTGTGCAGGTTGTCAGCCGCAGCACAGTCAGTTCGCCGTCGAGAGATTCGGGACAGGTCATTAATTACTGTGAGTGGACGGGAGCTGATCGCAGGTCAGATGGCGTCTGGCTCTGACAGATCATGTTAACGAGGTGATTCACATCCCCGACCCCAGAGATAACACACAGCAAAACATGTCCAGCATGTTAAAACAGCTTCACATTGACGCAAACACTCAGCAATTAAAAATAAAAGAGATCAGCTCTCACAAAACATGTAAAGTGCAGTCAGTGTTCTAAGATCTTTTCCTTTTAAATTCATTATTTAATGAATGAGCTTTGTATGAAATGTGCAGGAGAAATAAACCTTGTGTGCCAAGGCTCATAAGCTTTAAGTCTGTAAGATAAAAATAAAAAGGAGGGTGAAGTGGTTGTATGAAGATGTGATAACAAAACTCATATAAAAGCAAAAGTAGAATATTTCCTTTCTTTCTTTAAAAGAACCACTGATAATCTGTAAGCAAGGTTCTTTGGTGCGTAAGCAGCTATATTAAAACACTTCAACAGTATTTTATTATGCATTACTTTAAAATCATGTTCCAACCTGTCAAAGGAGAACAACCCAAAGAAGGTTTTGCAGACTTTAATCCCTCTGTAACGTTGTAATCCTGGAGGATTATGACTGAATGGGTTTGAATCCCATCCTGCACTTCACCTCACCTCCTGTGTTTCCCCGGACTCTTAAAAATAAAGAAATTTAAGTCAAAGGCAGAGAAACAGAGAAACTGGAGCACGTACTGTGCTGTGGATAAGCACAAAAACCCCAGACACAAACCAGCACGCAGCGTACTGGGTAAACTGGGAGGGTCAACTAAAGGACACCACTTCGGCATCTGTCTGTCATTGTCCACTAAAGCCTCACTCTGGATCCAGATGTAGATCAGGGAGCAAAGCAAAAGGAAACAGCGTTTTTCTTCCCAGTGGTGGACCAGTCAAAGAAACTTTACTGGTTTGTCTTTTAGTGCGAGCAGCACCACGATCAGACTGTCAGAAGACCCGTTTAAACCACAGCAAGCATGTTTTGATGTTACTGTCGTAGTAAGTACAGTACATGCTGTAGCAAACCAAATTTGACTGCTGTGATATGAAACTGCAGAACAGGCAGATCATATTTCTGCACCAAACAGTGTGTTCACTTCACACGTTACTCCCTCTCTCTCTCTCTCTCCTCACATTTTCTGTTTCCCTCCAGACTATAGGAGGAAAAGAAAACACAAAACACAACACAACAAGAAACATTGTGTGTTCGGGTGTGTAATAACCATTAAACCCTGCAGGGGATCCACACTGACAGTCCTACCGCTGTGATCTGTACAACACACACTCGTACTAACGCTGATCCCAGGGCACGTGGCCCACATGCAGCTCGTCTTTACTCAAAACCAACTCTGTCACCACCGCAATGACGAAGAGTCAGTCGCAGCTGCAGTTTGAGCTGCGTTAACATGGACGACTTAATGTAGAGACCACAGCAGTAGAATAATTCATTTCCTCAGATAATGCAGTCAGTTCGTCAGGATGTTTTTCCAGTGTTAATTGCCATTTGTCAAACCGCTGTCAGTTCATATTGGCATCAGATAATCCAGCACTGAGTCTGATGGAAAATCTCTGGAAACAAAAGAGAAGCGAGGATGAGCTGCAGCAGATGGAAAGTTGCTGATGCACACAGAAGTTAGTGTTGTGTTCGGTGTAAATCAGCCATCAAACCACATCAATCGTGCAGAAGAAAGTGGATAAAACTGCCCTGCAGACGAGTGTGACTCAGCTGCTTTTAAACACTTAGTGCTTTTCAGATTCATAACCAGATGTGTTCAGGCCGAAGTGACTCACTGTGTGTACTCGTACAGTGAAACATCTGAGGACTAGTTTGAGCTTCACACCGTGGTAGTGAGGACCTGTGGGGAAGTGGGGGCAGTGAGGATGCTTGAGGGTTCAGTCCCTGGTTTCAGGGCTCAGGTTAGTCTCAGGTTGAGGTTTGGATCAGTGTTAGGGTTCAGGTGAGATAGTTACACACGAGAGGGGCTAGGGGGCGCTCAAACACCGACGACGAAACAAGCAGCAAAACAAATGGACTAATGGACGAGGAATAAATGATTCAATCTCCTCACTTTGTTGGCAAGTCTCTTCTAGCTGCTACATGTTGGGCCTTCCACTTTTTTCATCTCCCATCAGGATGTTGGATCAACCAATCAGCATGCAGGATGTACAACATGTCATTGAGATTTTGGAGATGTGTCAATGGACTACGTGCAAACATCTGCATCCTACAGCCACAAACCCCTTCACTGCGTAGGGATGTGAGGATGCTTACAGGCGGCTTCATGCAGAGGAAGAATACAGACATTTTTACCTTGGCAGCTATTTTGCAGCTGGTTGTGCTTTTAAATGCACTTTAAAATAAAATACAGATGTGGCTGAAAGTCACATTGTTACATCCCTGAAACCAGATTTGTCACTGGATGTATGTAAACGTGCTGTCGTTTAAATGTTGCAGCTCATTGATGTGTTTGTTCTTGATATTTTCTGTTTGGATACGCACATAAAACTCGTGGGATTTATTAAGTGTAAGAAAAAGATCGTCGCTTTCCCGTCTCTCCAGCCTGATGACAACGTTGCTACATCCCTGATAAAACTTGCTTCATGCACTTTATCTGTAAAATCGAATCAAATCAGCCGATTACACTTTTGCTTTCTGCAGCCATTCCTGTGAGCAGCCATTCTTATGAGCGGTTGCACAGTTGGGAGTGACTCAGGGCTCAGCTAATAGCTCCCATCAATAATTCAGGCCCTAATCTGTGTCTGGAGAGCGTCAGAAATGTGTTATATATGGACTCATCACACTGATGCACCGGCTCGAGTCTACAGTTATTCCCCTTAGTCTTAAAAAAAAAAAAAGGATGATTTTTCCATTGCCAGTGTAAAACCTCGACTCCGCTGACTGAGCAGAAAACTAATGTTTGCAGAAAGTGGAGGAGGTGGACAAAGCGGCAGAAAATCCTGATTATTAACACAGAAATTATTTAAATCTCACTGGGGCTTAAGGTAAAAAGAAATTTCTTAAACTATAGTGTGCACACTAATTTACATCTGCTTCTCTTGTTGAATCATTTTCACAAGCTCCACATTCCTCATACAGGACATTTGCAATTCATCCTCTAACACATAAAAACCATGTTAACACAGTCTATATATATAATAACGGATCAATGTGAGATGGTTTTACTGATGAAAGGACAATAAGCAGGCATGAATAATCAATAATTGATTTCTGGCTTTCATACACAGGTTTGCTCATTTTCACTCCATAGACAATGCTGATGGAAATAAAACTTCCCATTAGCCAGATTCTAAACAAATTTGAAGTTAAGATGTCAAAGTATTTCCCAGATACTTAACCTCATCATTACACATAGTGTTTTAATAAGATAATCTGTCCGGTTTGTGTCCTGCCTCTGGCCCAGATTGGCTCCAGCCCCCACCCCGGTAAATAATGGACGGACGGATGTTTCAATAAGAAAAAAAAAAAAAAAACAGGAGGTGAATTCTGTAAAAAATTAAAGATCACAACTCTTTTCATCCATCACGAGCTCAGCAGATAATCTTTTCAGAGCTCGCTGCATCTTACTCAACACTTCCCTCTCGCAGTACTTTCCCTTAGATTTCACTTTGACTAATGGAGCCCAGCACAAATTGGCAGATGACTCACTGGGATGGTGAGAAAGCAATAACACTCTGCCTCATCTGCACACACGCACACACACACGCACACACACACACACACACACACACACACACACACACACACTTCCTCTGGGATTTGGCTGGTTACCAGAGGACGGCTGTGTGCTCTCTGAGCCTTTTCTCCTGTAACTCATTTCAGCAATGACGTTGAAGGTGCCCTGATGACTGACAGCACTAATGCACACTCATGCCTTGGAAAATCCTGCACACACACACAAATACAAATCCAACACGCAGTGACACATTTCTCTGCAAACACGAATCACGTGAGGCAAACAGGGCGATGGCAGGATAATAGCTCCCACTAAACAGACATCTTTTTCTGTGCATCATCTACCTGCCAAACCAGCCTTGAAAACACTACCCAGCACTGTGTGTGTGTGTAGATGTGTGTGTGTGTGTGTAAACAAAATGTAAATGTCAGTATTGTATTTTAAAAACTCATGGATTTCTAGTTTCCAACAAATAATTATTTTTAAGATCAATTAATCAGTCAAATGTATTAATTAAGGTATTTTTCAATAAACGTCATAAACAGTAAAAGCCCCAAAGACAAAACTTACAATTAAAACTGAGAAAAGCAGCAAATCCTGCAGCACATTTTGTTTGACGGAATCATTTTATGATAAAAAATCAATAATTAAAGAATGAACTCATCAATTACTGACTAATCACTTCATCTCAAGTACAATTTGCCTGTTATTATTAACCTGCAGTATAACTGATGCGTAAAATGTTAATCTATTATATGTCAACGAGTGACACAACATAAATCAACAGAATCGGTTGCTCACTCTGCCCTGCAGAACTTAGATCCGTTTTCTTTACGGTTAAAAAACAAAAAACAGAGTCTCAGTCAGACACATTTCGCAGACGACCACTGACCGTATCAACGTCAGGGCTTCTTACCTGCAGGCCCTCGATGGCCAGCCGCAGCATGCTGGGAGTCAGCTTTGACGCCTGCTTGAAGGTGAAGTTACTCCAGTCGATGATGAGGATGAAGCCGTTGACCTGCAGCTCCGGATCCTCGATCATAGATTCCAGCGACAGCAGGATAGCCCTCAGTATGTCCACGAACGTGTATCTGAGAGAAGCGTGATATGTTTGGAGCTGATATTAGTTAAATGTCTGCTGATACGTGACAAGATACGGCAGCAAGAAAATGCCAAAATATCACCATGGAGATTTAAGTGTTTTACCTCAAAGTCTGTTTTAGGACAATTAGCATTAATTCCACTATATTTTAAAAAGGTTTTATTCATTCAGAATATTATCTGACAACTTTACTGGAACTTTATACACTGATTCATAAGATGAGGAACATGGGGTGTTAACATTTTTTGTTTGCATGTTTGCATGAGCCCGGTGCTGCAGTGAGACGGTTTATATGGGGAAAAGACAAGCACGAGTCAGATCTAGAAACATCTCAGTGCTGATGCTTGTTTACTTAGATGAAATGTTAAATGCAGGAGATTCACTTGTAAATGTGCTACTATACATGACCTGACCTGTGAGCCCGTGCTCACACTTCTAATCTGAAGTGGTTTCTCATGATTTGGTCTCTTATAGTTGTAAGTTAAGGGAATCTTAATGCTGCAGATTCATTAGATTATTGAGCTTCGACTTTATGGCAACAGTTTGGAGGCAGTTTCCATTTTCAACACAACAAAAGAGGGATTTTTGTTCTTTATGAGGTTTCTCCTTTTTCCCCTTTAAAGGGTCACATTTCTACATTATTTGAATCAAAGTTATAAGAAAAGTAGATGTTGCATTTTATCTATTTTTTTATGTGGGGCTCTAGACATAAGCTTTACTGGACTTTTCCCAGTTTGGTGTGGAAGAATGTGACTGGCCTGCACAGAGCCCTGACCTCAACCCCATCCATCACCTCTGGAACAGCAACTGTGAGCCAGACCTCATGCCCCAGCATCAGTGCTGGACCTCACCTGGAGCAAATCCCTGCAGCCAGTTTTTAAAAATCTCTGCAACTACACCAGAAAGTGACAGGTTTGGTTGTCCACATACTTTTGGCCAGGTAATGCATTTTGCCACCTGCCATTGAAGACTTACACACCTGGAAGAAGGTTAACCAGCTGATTTCCTGTAGTTGCTTGGTGCTGATTGGACAGCTCCATAAACCAGACTCCATGTATTTATAGTGGATTTTAAATCACAGACTCTTCTCTATTTTATGTTGGTGTCAGATCAGACAAACTCTGTGGCCTACAGCCCCATCGCCCTGCCTCTTTATTACCTGCTCTGGTCCCAGTTGGCTGCGAACAGGACCAGTATTTTCCTGCCGTATCTGTCCAGGTTGGAGAGCACACCGGGGAACCCGTCCTTCAGGGCTTGCTTGATCCCCGGGTCCGTGGCTTTCAGGTTCTTGAACATGTCCAGGTTCTGCTGTCGGTACTCGAAGTACTGTGCCAGCAGCCGGAACGCCTCGAAGTGGTTGAATTTCCTCGCCCGGAGGAATCTGAGGATAAACGCGTCGTCTGTCCTGAGGAAACCGATGTCCGGCCGGGTGATGATCATGTCCCGGACCTCCTGGATGTCCTGGTGTAAAGTCTCCGGGTTTTCCTTCAGCTCCACCTTGGCCTTCTCCAGGGTCTCTGGAGAGAGGCCAGCCTGCAAGTGAGTCATCTTTTGCAACAGCTGTCCCTCCACGGGGGACCACACCGCACCAGCTTCCAGTGACAGCACAGAATAAACAGTTACCTCCAGCAACAGGGTGAACTAGATTCAATTATCTTCTCTGCTGTTTCCTGATCAGGCGCTGACTTCAGATGGAGGCCTGCTGCTCTGTAGACCTAATCCACCCTGAACTGGAACAGACGTCGCTGGTATGATGATCCAGTGATGCTTGATCAACATATGGGCCATTCACTTTTGCGCACGGGAACATTTCAACCTTATCCTAATTTTTGCTCCTTGTATGTCTTGGATCAGGTCCCCCCAGGCTTCAGGCGGCACATCCAACCTGCTGATGAGGGCGGCCTGAGCTCCGAGCCGACAGACAGACGCTCCCCTGCATGTCAGTGCCTCTTCTCTCCGCTGTATCTCTGTCTGTGGCACAATGACGACGACAGCATCACCGTGTCCGCGGCGTCGCTCGCGGCGGCCAGTCAATGCGGCACGACCCTGCAGCACCTGCTATATCATCATCATCATCATCCTCACCATCATCATCATCATCATCATGCCTCCGCCTTCACAACGCATCTCCATCCGCCGACCGACTGATGCTGCTGGTGTTGCTGCTGGTGCCGCCACCGACCGCTCGGTCACCGTCAGTTGAGGCAGATTTGGCCGCTCGGGTCGGCGCCTACATCCCCGTCTCAACCATCAATGCTCCTCAGCATCACCTGTCACCGTTTGGCTGTGATTTTAGATCTTACATCATTGTTTAGCTGAACTGGGGGGTGTCCAGCAGCACAGGTGTCCCGCGAGGTTTTGTTCCCCTCCTGTCTCCGGTTTCTGGGTTTTAGAGAGGGGGGGGTGGACTGAGGGGGGGATTACCGTCTCCGCTCCTCCTGCTGCTGCTGCTGCCGCCGTCTGTTCGCTGCTGAAGTGACTGACAACAAGAGAGTCTGTGCTCCGGTCGGTGTATGGACGCCTCCGGCTGGGGGAAGGGAGGGAGGGCTCGGGAGGAGGGGCTGGAGAATAAGATGAAAAGGCGAGAGACATAAAAAGGGATGCAGGGAGGGAGAGAGGGCAAAGTGGCACAAAGATGGAAAATAACTAAAGGCCACAAACAGAAAGTGAAGGAGCGATGGACAGTCGGGTGGAGTACAGGCAACTTAAATGAACTGAGATAAAGGAAGGATGAGGTGAGGAGGCCTGGGAGCTGCAGACAAAGTGGAAACAAAAAGGGTGGAGGGATGAAGACCAGGTTGGGTCAGCATTTTGGGCCTGCAGGCTAAATTAGGTCTGGCCTATTGCATTAACCTGTTCTGTGCTTTCCTTAAAGAAACACTGCAGCTCTTAAACCATTTTGACTCCCTCCGACTTTATGATTTCACAGACGATTCATTTCACACACTCAGATTCGGCTTCCAACAAAAACATCAACCTGCAGACAGTGAAGTGAAGCCGGTGTGTGTTGTGTCAGTGTGTGATTATACAGTTTTTGTGCACATTGATTTAAAAGGTGTTGCATTATATCACCATGTTGAGAACAACAATGCAGATGAGTCTGTACTGTGGTTCAGGTTCAGGATTTGTGATCATCCTCACTGCAGCAGCTTAGTTTAATGGTCTGACTCTTCTCTTCTCTTTGCACCACTTTGAACCGACGTGTTGCACATGCACAGTGAGCTTCGTGCACAGATCTGTGGGCGGATGTTCTGGGTGTGTGTGTCTGTGTTAAGGCCTCAGGCAGCCCTCACTTCTTCCTCAGGGTAAAGTCTAACTCTGAGTGTGTTTGTAACACAGGGGAGGGGGAAGCTGTCTGACAGGATGGATGGATGAAGAAGAAACATTCATTAGTTTTTCATCATCGCCATGAATTCACTGTTAAATCACAAAATCCTTCATTGTCATAACTCACACAGCAAAGTGGACCCACCCCATTACTGAAACGCTGATGGTTGCACAGATGACGTACAGGCAGCTCAAACTGTGGGTGGTGTGTGTGTGGAGAGGGGAATGGGGGAGGTGGCACCTGCTTAGTGGTGACCAGACAGCTGCACTTAAACACTCTGAATTCATTTCCATTGTACGTGCAGACTTATCTCTCTTGTGGCTGAGTGGAGCAGCTCTGACACTTTAACTCTGCACAGGAACAAAGAGAAGCAGAAAAACATCCTGTGCACAGACACACTTTTTAGATTTATTTTCTCACATGGTTTAGTTAGAGTTAGGCCCAAACACAACTTGGTTTAGGTCCGAAAACTGTCACGGTCATGGTTAAAAGAACATTGTTGGCAGGAAACAGTGTTAAACTCTGACATCATGTCCATCCAGGCTGGAGCAGGGACTTTAACACCTGCTCGTGCAACATCCTGCGGTTTTCCATCAACAGCTCTTACACATTTCTTGCCTAATGGGCCAAAGTAAAAACAAACATACTCACTCACCTGCCACCAAAGAAACCTGGGCTCCAGATTGGACACCTGCAGGGATCAGACCCTGGTCAGCTCACTGGGAACTCCTGTCCTGTTTTGAGGACAAACTGCTGCTTTGTTCACTCAGAAAGTATCTGGACCTCTTCATCTTCAGAAGACTTGTCAAAGTGACTGTTTTTGGACACCTCCCTGACCACGAGGCCCAGTTTCTTAGTTCGGCCACATGGCAAATTTCTTCCACTTCACAGTTATTGAGGCCACTGAGCTCCTGGGAACACTCAGAGCTTTAGAAATGGTTTATACTCCTGCCCTGATCTATGTCTCTCTGCACATCTTATCACAGAGCTCCACAGAGAGCTCCTGGCTTGGTCTTTGTCCTGACATGCAGTGTGATCTATATGGGACCATATAAACACAGATGTGTCTTTTAAAGCTCTGTCCAATCAGTTCAGTTTGTTACAGGTGGACTCCAGTCAGACACGTCCCTGAGGGGACCGGAGCGAAGGATCTGAACCCTTTTAACGAACGAGCTCAGATTTCTAATACAAAAAGTTCTAAATGAATAAAAACAACTTCCACATAGACAGAAAACTGGTAAATAAAATCCTTTAACCAGTCAGAAAACGAGTTATTGTGTTAAAGTTTTTATTTTCTGATCCATATTTCAGAATGATGCAGTTCAAAGAGCTGGGCCTTAAGACAAACTGCATCACAAAAACCTAATTTCATCTCGGGCTGCAAACGTCTTTTATCTCTGCCTTTAAATAAAAAACATAATCTTCAGTGAGCACATTCTCTACTGAACTTTACAGAGAAGAAATGACCTCCTGCTCACAGCGACAGATCCAAGCAGGTTACGATGCTTTTATTTTTCTCAATAACTCAAAGACACATCCAACCTTTCGTTCTCTTTAAATGCATCTAAGCAGGTTATTTGGTGCTGCAGGACATTTCTCAGCTGGATGACACTGGATGTATTTCTCTGGATTTCTAAACAAATAATCACAGATATACACACTCACACACTGGGCAGGGGATAAAGGCCAGAGCTGGAATAATATCCTGTCATTAGAGGTGGGGGAAGGGGCAGTGCCTGAATGGATGGGGGCTAGACAGAAAGCAACAGGGTCCCTGGGGAGGCAAGGGGGTAACAATAATTGCCCTCAGCTCTGACAAGCTGGTGTTGGAGCGAATTAGATGAATTGTGAACATGAATTGGAAATTAGCTTTGGTTGTCAGTGGCACAGCTGTCATTTTCTCAAGAGTTTCTTTGATTTGGCTTCCAGTCTCTGAGGGCTGAATGGCTGATTAACTAATGAAAACTGGACTTTAAGAGTAAAGGCGGGGTGTGCAGTAGAGTCTGGGACTCTGGGGCTGCGTTAACTCGGAAGCTCAACAGTCCCGTTTTTATCCTAAACGTCATTTCCAGCTACATGTTCCTGCACAGGACAAAGAAAACGGACTGTTTTTGTTTTTTTTGTCCAAGACTTCGGTCATTTTGGAACATGTGCTTTGTGTCGAACAGTAAAAGTATTTTAATCAGATCCACATTAAAACCAAGCAAGGCAGTGGAAATATCACAGATCTGTCCTCTGGTAAACATTTGGTCCTTTTGGAGCTGAAGCTTAAACAGGGACGTTAGTGGAAAGTGAATCTGCCTCTTTGTCTGAGAGGAGACAGAACCAAACAGAAGCACAGTGACGCTCTCTGCTGGTCAGTGTCAGGAACATGCAGTTTGCTTCAACATTTACCCCACAATGATCTTCACTTTACGCTGTTTAGTGAGTTTGTGTGTATAAGAGCCTGAAGCTATTTCCTGCCTGACTGTTTGTTGCTGCATGAGTTTGATTTGTTATTGTGAATGATGTTCTATGTTTATCACTTTATGGAGAAAATCTGTTTTTAACCACGTTTCTACCAGAATCTACAGCAGCAGCAGCAGCAACATGTACGTTTGCTCCACTGCAAACTCAGAAACAGGCAGTTCTACTGGTGCAACAGCAGAGGGCAGCAGTGCCGCACTGATTAAATCTGCTTGTAAAATGTCAGAGCTAAAAGTTTTACATTGAAGAAAACTTAACGCAGCTTTTGAGGTGATTTATAGCAGTTTACACATCAGGTTAATTTTTCATTATTTACTGTGCTAATAGAAGAATTTGAAATACTTAGTTTACTGTGATACTGGATCAGTAACTTTAAGGAGAATCTCTGGTTTCCCAGTGCACCTTCATTGAGCCCCAGATGCAGTTGTTTCTCAACTGGGGGTCAGACCACAAGGTCAGTACAGTGCTGATCAGGTGGAATAAAAGGGGGTTGTAACCCCCATAGTGATCAAAGACAATGGTCAACATGCCACATCCCTCTGCCCCTCTCCTCCTGTACAAACCCACTGACCCTGCAAACAGAGCAGACTGGGATGGAGCGGGTGGGGGGGGGCTGTAAAGTCCTGTGTAAGGGGAGGATGGATGGATTGTGGAAGGAACATGAAGGATTAACAGGATCTAAACCTCCTGGATTCTCCATAGAGAATTATTACTTGTTGCATGTCCTGACATGGTGTATTTGCTCACAGAGGTGGTTTCCTACAACATCTGGACTCCCTGACAGGGTACAGCGCATCCAGTGTCTCATCCACAACACATCTGTCTTCTGCCCAGGACAGAAATATGTGAAAACTAATTCTTCTAAATGTTTCAATTTACCCTCTGACGAGAAACAAATTCCATAAAACACTTTTTTCACTGGCCATCTTTTGTGCCCATTCATAAATTCATATCCACCTCAATAGTCAGGGCTTTGTGTTCGTACACAATAGCTTTACTCCAGTGGGAAACACACAAGTCGAGTCACTGGGCGAAGCTCAACTGTGGACCAGGGACATCAATGGCTCACTGGCCTCTATCCAGCTCCTTTATACTTAGAACACACACACACACACACACACACACACACACACACACACGGACAGTACTTTTTACACCACAGAATTTATCAGTACTGTGATTAATTATTATTATTGTGATTAATTATTATTATTGTAAACAGTTTATTTTACTAAGATTTCACATTAATAAACTGTCAAACTTCCACCTGTTCCACTTGGCGTCACCAAATATAAATGACATTTCTAATTACATTATGGAAATATCAAAGTCACACATAAAAGAAAGCAGCAGATACTGCCAATAATCATCTTTTGTTGTATGTGAAACCTGATTTAAATATATATATATAATAAGTTCTTCGTGTAGAGGTCACTGGGGGAAATGAATTTGCTCAGTTCATTGAGTTTCAGGGACGTTGCAGGATAATGTGGCAAAGAAAATGGATGAATCGATGTTATTATGCCCAACAAGTTAAGTTGGAAAAATATATGTGCTTAATTTTGGAGTTAGAACAGTGGCCAAGTTGTAAAGTGAACTGTTTTTTTTTTATTTAGAGAATAGCACTTTTCTCCTTTTTGCCCTGCTCTCTTCAAATTAGCATTTTTCTGGGTGGATGCTGGCCCATCTTGGCACGGGAACCACCAGAGGGTGAAGTAATGGGCTTGGTGGAGTCTGATTGGCTGCTGGGGAACTGCCTATGGTGGGACCACACAAAGGAACAATCTGGGGTCCAAGAGGCTTAGAGCAAACCTAAATCTGAGGCTGGACCCCCACTAGTGTATATGAACACACACACACACACACACGAGTAATTCTGTGTTTTTGAGGACATAATGCATTCCCTGGTCTCTTACCCTAACCTTAACTATCAGTGTTAAATGTGTTTTCATCACCCTTACCAGGACCTGACTCTAACCTGAGCCCTAAAACCAGGTTTGAACCCTCAAACTGCCCTTTGAAGGTCTGAGGACCTGACAAAATGTTGCTACTTTCCCAAAAGGTCCTCTCAAAGATAGCCATACAACTGACACACACACTTATATCGCTTGTTGCTGTCTCCATCACTTATGAAGGAGTCCATTCATGCCCGCTGACAAATTACTACTGAAGCATGAGACTAAAGAGACCCCCCATGCCCCTGTCTCTGTCTCTCTCCCTCCATTATAGACTGTGAGACTTGGGTGTGAGAAAATATCACATAGGAGACCGGAGCTATGAAAGGAGCATTATGTTTGGCTGCTCTGAACAGCAACACAATGCTGCCAATCAAGTTGTTCCATAGAAAATAGAGCAAGTTTCAATTTAAATAATCACATAACTTTGATTTGTTCATATTAAAAAACAGCAAACAAAATGTGTCACGAGAAAAACTGTTAAATATTGCAACTGGATGCAGGTTGTTATCGTAGCTTCTGTTTTTTGTCTTTAATGGGCAAAAGGAGAGAGAATTTAAAATAGTTTACAACTTTGATTTTCATTCTCCAAGGTCGTCTGTGTCCACCCTCACAATATACAAAGAGGACAGATTGAGACTTTTGTTTGCTTTTCTAGATGTTCTAATGAGATCAGCTGCACAGTGATTACAGTCACACATGTTCCAGGGTGGTGTGAGGGGGGAACGTAAGTTTAAATGTTCAGTGTTTTCACCTGAACTTGATATAGTTGATAATTTTGCAAAACAACTGCAGGCAAAACAGGAAGAATGTCTACTCAGCAACAAACAGCACTAATCAGTTTTAGTCCAGACCAGGTCTGGTTCACACAACAGGATCACCTGAGGTCCAGAAAGAAGGAGGAGGAGGGGACCTGAGGTAGCTGAACTGTAAGGCCCTCTACAATAGAGGACAGAGAATTAACAATCAGCTAAGGTAGCTGGGTGTCACACCAGAGACACACACACTCCCATCTCTGGTTTAGTTCAAAGAGGATTCAAACCCAGAACCTTCTTGCTGTGAAGCCACAGTGCCAACCACCACACCGCTGTTCCACCCCAGTGACAAAAACATGATTCTTCCAAACGCAGCTTGTCTGCAGTTGTAAATTAGCTGTTAAGAGTTAAGGACAGGAAGTGGGACTGAACCATGTAAAAAGGTGGTGAAAGAAAGAAATTAAGGAAACTCCATTTTTAACCAAATGTTGCTTGGTTTGCCCACAACATGTAGACATGTTTGCCACAACATGTAGACATGTTTGCACCTCTAAAACGACCAAGCAATGCATGCTGGGTCCCTAAAGAAAGAAAAAAAATAGTAATGTGTTTGCACCTAATTAGTGAAGGTTCATGAGAGGTCCTAATTAGCTAAATGGAAAATGTTACTTATCTCTTGAGCTGTAAAAAGGCTTAAAGAGAATCAATTTTAATTCCACCTTTTACTAAGACGTTTCTGCTGGTGGTGTTTCATTTCTTTCCAGTGATGACATTCATGGGACGACTACTTGTACAGAGAGCGGATTCTAAAACTGCAGGGATGAAACTAACTAATCATGGCTAAAGAGTAAGAAAAGGACAGTATTTAAGACTTGAAGGGAGTAGATGATATGAACCACACACACACACACACACACGCACACACGCACACACGCACACACGCACACACGCACACACGCACACACGCACACACACACACACACACACACACACACACACACACACACACACACACACACACACACACACACACACACACACAGATTCCTGCTCCCCAGGAGGGGGCAGCTGAATGGCTATACTGTCCTGACAGTAATCCTCAGAATAACTGGGGCACCACCAGTCAGCCAGCTGGAACAAAAGCAGAAATGTATGCAAACCTGAAAATGTGGGTCAGTCAGCCAAGCAGGTAGTCAGTCACTGGATGTCCTGTCTGTGAGCCTGCAGCAGCTGCCTCCTTAGGTTTGTAGTCACAACATTTCTAGTACATTCCCTCAGTTTTCTTTAATTTCATCTAATGCCATTTAATACGGTGTGTTACTATACAAAACTGCATAAATGTGGAACTTCAAGGTCTTTAGAGGCAGAAAGGAGGCTGTGCAGTGCTTGCTGGCTGCATTTGCTGCAGTGAAAGGTGAAATAGTTCCAGTGCAGTGCAAATCACCACCATCAGGGACTGGTCCAAACACACAGCCAGTCATAAAGAACTATCTTCACTGATACATAAAACTACTTGTGGCATTATATATTTTTTTAAAGCATTCTCATTTCACTTTTAGTGCACAGTACTGTACAGTGAATCCAACACCAGCTGTAAAACCCAGTGGAGCTGTGAGGAGCTCCCTCTCACACAAACCCACAGACCTTTATTCTCTGGATTTAACTGGCAGGTCAGTGGTTTAATAATGGCCGCTAACAGTGATCTCAGAGATGGATTCAGAGGCCTGAGAGCCCTACTGCTGTTACCGTGGTGACGGATGCTCGCCACCAACTCTGTCTCCACGGTTACCTTCTGTCAGGCACCGAGTGGAGGAGGGACGGGCCTGGTCGAGAATAATAATGGCAGAGGGGGCAAACAAGGGGATTTTAACAACCATAACCACTCGGTGCAGATTCACTCCACAAAGCTATAAAAGGAAAATCTGCCAAAACTTATTATTTAAGCAAAATATAGAAGGTTTGGCTCATTTCTGTTGCAGCCCAACTTTTGGTGATTTGGGTGGATCCATTTAAAGGAAATGTGCCAGTGAAGCTTTAAGATCAGTGTAATCAACATTTGGGGCAAAGGGGAGGCAAAGGGATAAAAGACTTGGAGGGGTGGGGGGCAAATGCTTGAGGTATTGGCTGAGAAACGACAGAAGTTTCTGGAAAGTTTGAACAGAAGAATAAGATGAAGGGGACACTGATGGGAGGGGGTGAAATTGAAGTGAGAGGGTCAGATGAGGTTGGTTGCTGTTCCTTTGCCTCCCCTGCAGAGACTAACTAGCCTGTACAAGTTTTACTGTGGCTCTCAGATTAGCAACTCTTACAGCTCTGCAGTTTCTTCTTGTATAACCTTTAACAAAGACAGCACTTGGTCTAATAACCTGCCCGAAACAGACAAGGCAGTTTAAATAATGATAGCAAACTTTATTTATAGAGCATGTTTCAAAATCAAGTTTACAAAGTGCCTTATAGTCAAAGGAAAATGAGAAGGTGAACATATAAAATATGAACAACAAACCAGTAATTAGAATAAAGCCAGTCTATAAGAATAAAAAAGTTGCTTGTCTATTTTTCAGTGGAAGGCCCCCTAATGACAAACACCTTACTCCCCTGTTTTAAGCCTGAACCTGGGAATAGTTAGCAACAAGTGGTCTGCAGATCTCAGGCTATAAACCACAGTGTGGGGAGAGAAAGTCAGAACTGTAGGGTTGGATCGGACCCCTCTGTGCCTTAACAACACAAAATAAACAAGGTCACAAGTAACAGTACATGTATATTTCTCAGTTTTTGCGAGAACAGGGGCAGCAGCGTTTTGTTCAAACTGAAGCAGGCAGCAGATTTCTGGGGGCAGACCACTGAATTAGCTGTAAACAAAGGCATGAATAAGGGTATTTGCAAAGATTTGATCCTAGAAGTGCAAAGCTCAGGTTAGGATGGTGAAAAGGAATGTTATGTTTTTAAAACCCCAGAGGTAACATATGAATAGAAAACAATAAAGGGCCAAGAACAGAACCCTGGGGGACACCACATTTAATCTCAACACTAACAATGAAGGCACTTCCTACAAAGAGAACCTCTCAAAGGCAGCACCACTCAGACCCAACCATCATTCCAAACAATCAAGCTACAATACATCTGTATCACAAGGCAGACGGTCAGAACAATACAACAACCAGCATCCCAATTCAGCCAAATGTCATTAAAGCTCAGAAGTTCGATTGCTACGATAGCTACAAAACCCTGAGTGAAACTTTTCAGAGTGCCCATTCAGAAAGGTCAATCTCTGTGTTCTTTGTTTAACAGAAAAATAAAAATTTAAACTAATACTCACTCTATTACACGATAAAATGTGACACTCGTTGCAGACAACAGCACTAGCAGCCTGTCACACAATTTCCACTTAATTTGTAGAAAAAAATACAAGGATGACTTTCCAGACCAGAAAGTCATATGAAAAACGAGTTTGGAAGAAAAAGTAAAATATCTGGATTAATATTCAGAGACAGAACAAACAGGACATTGTTTTCCCCTTTCTGAGAGTCCAGAATTTGAATTAACTACATAATTAAAAAAAATTCTAAAACAAAATGTGAGAGAGAAATCCCTCAAACATCCTTCATTTTAACCCACAGTCACAGAACCTTCAACCTACTGAAGGCTGAAAATTGTTACAAACAACATATCTAAATTATTATTAGATAATATGTTCCTCTGCTAATTTACTTTGGAGTTGCTCTGTTTGTATTCTGTGCTCATCCATGTGAAAAAATAACAGATTTTGCATATCACTCACAGAACCAGTTTGGATAAACTAGCTTGCATTAATATTTGGGAGCAGCAGAAGCAATGCATGCCATTATTTCAACAATAAGATAAAAAAACACATATGATTCATAAATAATCATTTTAAAAATCCCAATATCTAAGTTCTGAATTCAGTCTGATTACATCCATGAACAAAACTGAGAAGCAGATGAGTTTGAGGACTTTTTGAACTATATGGCTACAGGTCTAGAGACATCTATTTTATTTTTACAATTTCCCTTCATTAAACTAGAGATTTTCCCTGAAACTTGGGACTGTCTGCTCCTTCTGTTGATTAAAAAAAATTTTAACATTAAATACAACTTCTGAGACAGATCCTTCAACAATCCTTCAGTCTGACCCACAGTCCCGCTACCATTCTCCCTGTGCAGCACATTTGGAGTAGGACACTTGGTCCAGGTAGAGCACGGCACACACCTGGCTGACCTTACATCTGCCTTCACAGGTGATGCTGCTGTTGTAGCTGACCATGTAGTGACTGAAATACTTGTCAAAGGTTTTGGTCTGTGGCAGCCTGAAGCTCAGGCCCAGCTGCAGCAGGCTTTGTGGCTGCAGATCAGTGAGTCCAAAGGCTTTAGTCATGATATATTCAAGCCTCCAGTCAGATCTTTGTTTCTCGTTGGCTTCCGTCAGATTCAAATAGTACTGCCAGATATCCTTCAGAGACAGAGAGAAATGCACCAAATGGGTGAGAGTGGAGAAAGAAAAGCCTTTCTGAATGGCAGAAACAGTTTTGTGTGCTGACTGACACTGTAATTAATCACCAAGAAGGATTCTTTCTTCTCTATTAATCAGGGAGATAAAAGTTAGAGTAGTTTAAATAAAGGATATTTTACTTTGACCTAACTTTGTCAGTGTTTTTTTTCTTATTTGCACAGTTATTATGTTTGTTCTGCATCTTTCCAAAGTTTATTTTTTGTAAGACATCTGCCTAAAATGTTATAGGTTGATTTGATGGTTTCCTGTGTTATTTTGTTTCCTGAAAAAACTGATTCCGGACCAGCTTAGTTTGGTGGAAGGTCTTCTCAAATGAGCAGAGGCTGTTTTACTGCAGCAGATTCTTCTTTATGGTTTTGGAATAAGAAGTCCAACAATCATATATTTAGTGCCCTGTGCAGCTGTCCGCATACTTTTGTCCAAGTAGTGCACTGTCATCTATACAGTGCAAATGCAGTTTAGCCTCCAAGAAGCTGAAATACATTCTGGGCAGATTACCCTGGTATTCTGAAGGCGAGTAAACCTGCAGTATAGTTAATGCAGAGCCTTTGTAAATAGTAGTAAAACCAGGTGATATGTAGTTAAGACATGAGCTGATATTGTCACACTGAGCTTCTTACCAATAGTGCGTAGTCCCTGGAGTTATACAGGTACATGCGGAAAGCTGGGTTGTTAGAGTATGGCTCCAGTACCGATTTGATTGGTGTGACGGCCGGTGACACAAAAAGAGAATTCACTGGTTCACCTGCAGAACAAGCCGGATACAGACGGTAAACAACACGAGTGAGCTGCACAAAACAGGCTGAAAGCATATTTCAAAAAGTCTGTCAGCAGATCTGTCTATTTTTTTTAAACCACTCCTTTTAGACTGGATGACTCAAAGCTGCAGACGTACATTATTTCCTTTCTTCAACAGCAAAACTCTTTTCTCTTGTTTGCTCACATGCTAATATCCTCAGCACAACTTCTGCTGGCACTGAGTCAGTGTAGCTGTAGGGAAGAGCTGGGCACGGTGTGTTAGCACGGAGAATAATTAGCTCACTATTAGCTCACTATCAGCTTTATCTCATCTGCAATTCATTATGCAGAGCTAAGGAGGGTCAGTGCCTTAACGAAAGTCTGAGTTACTGTTCAACCTTTTTCTTTCTAACCTTCTGTTTAAGATGGATCTGCATTCATTTCTGTAGTGTTTTATTAAAAGGACAATTATATTTATATAGTATTTACATTTGGTTTTTAAAACCAAGGTGTTCAACCACATATCTGCACTGTTTTTGTTTTACCTCCTTCATTCAGCAGCACCATGATGCTGTCGCGGTGGGTGTGTCCGTAGAAATGTCCTGCAATCACATGACTGTACTTCCTGAAAATGGTCACTAGCCTCTCATTGTCCCTCTTTCTCATAGCAGTGGTGTTTCTGGCAAACGGCAGGAAGCCCACTGGGACGTGGGCTATGATGTACACCTAGAGCAAGAAGTAAGTCTCATTTACATCCCAGCTCCTCACCTGAGAACAGAAGTAAAGGTGCCAGGAACACTGGACTGGAAAACAGCTTTGATTGTTATGTATATGCGGCACCCTTATTCAGCTTCTTGATTCATGTGTTTGGTTCTGCAGCAGATACCAGCCAATCAATCGAGCAACAATAACTTAGATTTGAGAACAATAAAAGTAGAAAAATCAACATGCAGTACTGGAAAGCAGGTCAAAGTTCAGGGTTGAAGAGATAAGACATAAAGTTTTAGACCTTCTCCTGGTTCTGAGCAGCTTTCTCCAGAGTTGTCTCCAACCATTCGAACTGTCCTGCAGGGTCCGTCATGTTAGCTGTGACCTTATTAGGACCATAGTAAAGGATTGTGTTCAGACTTAGCACTCGCAGACCAGGCTTTGCCAGCTGAGAGTAGAAACCACCTGCAGGTCAAGAATGAAAAGAAAAGTTACAAACCAATAAAATAACTCAATACACTAATTGTGTTGAGACTGATACAGGCTAAAATGTGACTGTACATGAAAATGTGTGCATTAACTTCCTATATAAGGTGTTATATTGCATTTCACGTCAACCTCTTGAGCTACCACAGCTCTGAATGATCCTCCTTAAACATCAGCCACACATGACTGATTTCCTTCCTTCCTCATTTCTTCATTCAGGAACTTACCAGTTTGCACATGTTCATTTTATGTTCTGCCTTTCACATGACTTACAGCTTAGCTTTTTTAAAACTAAACTGCACCCAAAAATAATGGACTCGATGATTTAAAAGATATCTTGTAGTCAGCAGCTGAAGCACTGTCACCTTGTGAGAGTGTGAGCAGAGCTTCAGTCTGTAGCCACGGCTTCCACAGCTGGGCAGCAGCTTTGTAGATGGCGTTCGTGGAGGCCTGCATCTGGTCCTTCGATCAAAGACACAGACAAACAATGGTTACACAACAATTTTAGATATTACTTGTGTGACAGGCTGCTTCTGTCCTGTGACTTAAAGTTACCTGTGGCCAGTAGTCATGGTTTCCCAGGGCAGGATACACCGTCAGGTTGGGGAAGTGTTGTCTGATGGTCTGGGTCATGTTACTGATCACCTGGATCACTGTGTCTGTGGAGAGCTCGTGCACAGGGACGTGAGGTGGACTGTCCCTGTGACAGAGGGGAAATAAGACCCAGTATTATTAAGCTGCAGGTGAGATTTGACTCACAAGTGCTTTGCATAAATTGTAGTGACTAGTTCAAGTAAACTCCGTTCATAGAGCATTTTCCCAATGATAGAGTTTCATATCTGTCAGCCACACCAGCAGAAATCAGTAGCGCTGTATTACGCTTCATCAGAGAATAGTTGTAGACATTTTTTGGCTCAGCAGAGCTGTGCTCCACTCCGCAGCATTGCAGGAATAACATGAATTCCCCCCTATCAATGGATTTCCCCTTTAAATGAAAAGGCAAACTCATGCTACAAAACCCATTAACAATAGAATAAAGCAAAAATCTGCTTGCACAGTAACTTAATCCTCTTCCCCGGGGAGTCTTTTCAGGTTTTAAGTGGCGAGGCGTTCTCTTAAGCATGTTTAATAAGCCTATGAATTCCTGGCTTAGATGATTAGCTGCAGATTATTAGCGAGCTGTATGGAGGTACAGCTGCTGTGACTGATGCTTAACACTATACTTGCAGTTCTTCTGTGTCTTTATCAGTATGAACAGTGTGAATGTTAGTTTCCACACATACTGCAGAGCACTGTTTGAATAGCTGTCACTCATCTTTCAAGGCTTCACTGCTTCACTGGCTCTCGTGCCGTCACACTCTGCTGTGAAAATCTGCTGAATAAGGTCTATGGGGTGCTCACCCAAAAACCACAGGGGAGATAATAAAGCAAAGTGATACTGTGGGTTCTGGTTTTTCAGCAGGGACCACAAACAACGGGAGGAAGTTCCACTTCTGCTTGGCGACACATAAAAGAACACACGCTGTGCGGCGCTGCTTACATGAAACCCTGCGTCATGACTGAGCCTGTGAAGTCTAATTCTCAGAGAAGAAGAAGAAGAAAGAAAATCCTTCCCTCCACAGTGTACCGACCCGGTCCATATGATGAAATCCTGCGGCTGTGTGAGTGGAGCCATGTGACTGAAGGCTGACTGGATGAGGCTGTAGGGAGAGTCACACAGGAAGTCCCCGAACACGCCGGCGTGGGAGGCCGGGACCCCTTTGGAGGAGAAGCACACCTTGGTGGGGTCTGGGGCCAGGTGGTAGGACGGGTCCATGTGGAGATCTGTGATATGCCAGAACCTGCCTGGATAGAAGGAAGAACATCAAATAATGACACTGAGAATAAAATGAACAATTTAAACTAAAAATCTAATATCAGGTTCTGATTTAACACTACATCTGTGACCATGAACTTAACAGGATCTTTACAACACAAAAATATACTTTTTCAAAAGAGTTAAGAATTTCATTGATGTTTTGTGTACATGACAAATCTCATTATTCAACGCAGACACCAGACTCCGTTTAAAAAACTATCAATAAATATGTTTTTCTTCTTCTCTGCGATAAGACACAACATTCACAGCAATATGTACCATTAAGTTTACACTCATTGTCTGGGGGTAAATTCGGCGACCATGGCATCAATCAATTATCACTAATTTAAGAAATATTGACCTATACATTAGAAATACTCAGCCCTAAAACGCTATGGTTCATATATGTGTCAGATCAATAAAAAGTATAAATTCTCGATTAAACACATTAAAATCTGTGTGGTTCTGTGGAAGGTGACACGGGGCAGAAACGAACGGCTGGTTTTTCACCTCAGTTCTCGTTAACAGGAAGTCCCGGGGCTTCCACTCACCTGTGCCCGGCAGGTAGCTGCTTCCAGCCGGGGCCGCAGACAGCGGAGCCGCGCAGGTCAACAGCAGCACAAAGCACAGACGCTGCACCATGTCCGGTGTGTTGAAACCCGACGGTCCAGGAAGAAAGTACTGCAGCTGTGCACGGAAGGACAGTCTCCGCTGAGGTAAACAGGAAGTACTGCGGCCAACCGGTCATGTGACCTCGGTGGGGGCGTGACCTCTGGAAACGGAAAGCGAAAGTTTTGTCCTATGGGTGCTCTCGTGTCCTATGGGTGCTCTCAAAGCACATCTATAGGTTACTTTAGGTGCAAAACATGCAACATGAATCTGACGATTCGCTGCATTTCCTTTTATTTATTTTTTATTCAATCATTATACGACTGAACAAAACGAGATTAGTGAAGGTGGAAGTGTCACTGCATTTCTCACTAAGCAGTAAAATGCCGATGCATCACAATCTAATTATCTAATATATACTAGTATAACACTCCAGGGGCATTTCCTGCATGAAGTGTTACTTTTATACTCAACTACTATTGTTTTTGTAAGACTGAGTATTTTTACATTGTAGTATAAGTACTTTTATTGATAAGGATCTGAGTACAATATCTCAAAACCTGCACAGTCAAAACCCAATATGGAAAAATCAGATTAAAACACTTTAGAGGTGTAATCAGAGGGAAACTGAATGATCAGTTCTATTAATGTAAATGCTCCTGTTCATATCTGTTTACTCCACCAGGTTTGAAGCTGTTTTTTAGTAAACTGTTCTCAAACATATTCTTTTATTGTGCAACAAGAGAACAACAGGTTTTCAGTTTTAGTCGTGGCCCGTTTCTCACACAGAGAAAGTCGTTTCTGTTCCCTCTGCTGCAGAAAGAGCAGAGATCAGCGTCTGAAGGTTGTTCTTGGTTTGACTGTATTAAATAATAGAACTATTGTAACACCACATCAACACGAGAGAAGAGACAAACATTTACTTTGTGTTTTTATTTCATGTTTCACACAGTGTTGCAAAGACAATCCACCCATGACGATAGAAATGTATTCATATAAAAAAAAATTCTTACAAAACATGCAGCCAGCAGGCCATGTTCATGTGGAGGAACATGAAGCGCAAATAGAAGCAGTCAGTCAATATTATTTATAAAATCAACATTTGTTGGTTTGGGAGTCTTCCAGTCGGAGTACTTATGCCTTCTCATAGGTACGAACTGCATGGATGTCTTCAAAGGTCAAATTCTGCAGAGAAGAGAAGACACTTTGACCAAGATCCACATTTCTTTTCAATAAAACCTGCATGTTTAACAGTTACCAGCTTTTGGTCATTAATTTCAATTAACCTGAAGGGAATTAGGAATAACAAGCGTGTGTGATCTCGATCTACTCGTCTTACCATGATCATCTTGCCGTCCTTGATTTCTCTGACGAACTTGGTCTCTTTGCCATCCCACTTCTGGACGTGGACCAGCTTGTCTCCGTCCAGAGACACTGTGGACTGAAAGACAAAACCGGTAACCGTTTTAACAGCTGAGGTGGAAACCCAGTGCGTTAAAATGCTGCCAGGTCAAAAATAGAACCACAGGGAATCTTGAATGAAATAACTTTTATATATATGGATCAAATAGTTTTAAGTATTGAAATAAAAAATAAAAAGATAAACTACTTCAAATTTTTGCATTTTTTTACTCCTGCAGACTCCAGACAGTTCTCACCACTCTAATGCAGATAAAAACCTAAATGTTCTCCTCTTATCACCTCACAGTACGTGTAAACTAAAATATCTAAAGATCTAGAGTTTCTGTGATCTCACTTTGCAGTTCCTGTCATCAGCCGTGGTTTCGTCAAACTCCTCCCCCAGCTTGAAGGAGATCTCTGTGTTTTTGAAGGTGCTCTGGGTGCGGATCACCACCTTGTCACCCTCCTGGCTGATGATGACCGTCGGCTTGGTCACATTACCAACCTGCCTGGTGGCAAAGCCCACACCTGAGCAGGAGACAGTGGGGAAATGTGACTGTTAAGGTTTCACAACCACCGCTGACCATTTCTCTTGTTGTAGGCAAAAATCTAATTATCAGAAGTGGAGCAGACTAAATATTCTGCCTTGACATCAAAACACATTAAAATAAAGAAACAACAACATGTAAATCAGAGAGAAAAAGGCTGTTACTCACCAAGTGCTTTCATGTACTCATCAAAATTCTCACTGTTGACCAGTTTCCAGGTGGCACAGAAGGCGTCGATCATGGTGAAGGATTTTAAGAGAGGCAAAGTAAGTTCCAATGCACTCTGAGCAAAGCTGCAGCTTCTGCAAGTTCCCCGTGTTATTATTCTGCTTCTCATTTTTATGGCTGCAGGTGGGTGGTGCCAAGCATCTCATTGGCTCAGGAGATTTTCTCTGGCTTGTGATTGGACACTTAAACTGGGTCATGGTCTTGTGGACCCTAAAAGCTAAATTAGCCTATTTGTATGCCTAATGATGTAATTACTCCCATTGATGGGTGTCACGTGGGCTCGGTGATGTACGATTTGGTGCTTGCAAGAAAAAAAATGTGTTCGATTCGATCAAAAATTAAAATATGAGATTCAAAACCAAAATTCCCTGTAAACTTTTACATAACTGTAACTTCTCTGTCAAAAACTGGATTTAAACTGGCTTCAGAGATTCGTCATAAATACCACAGAAGGTTTAGAAAACAGAATCACTGAGCTTCAGGAACGAATCTATATTAAATTTTGAGTTAATCTCCTCAGCTTAAAGCCGTGTTGTTGGACACAGGCCTTCTTGTGTCTGGAATGTGTCCTGCAGGGGGACGCCAGTGAAGCAGAATCAGTTTGTTTGACAGCCCTTTGTCCTTAACTGCATTAACACCCCCCCAACTGCAATTTATTCATGCTGAACACACACACTAATTACTGTCACTAAATGCCTATATGTGTGTGTGTGTGTTAGACAGAAAGTATGTGGCTGCAGATTTCTCACACAAAATAAATGTATGTTAGTGTCATATCTGCTTCATGACTTCCACCAAAGGATGTTTGTTTTTTCTAATGGATGCAAAGTCTGTTACACATGTTATGACTGTAGTGTTGTGTATTTGATTCATCAACACATGGTTTCTTAGTTTTCTTTCCCCTTAAACCCAGAGCTGCACAGTGAACGTCAGTTTTACATGATGTTACAGTGAATCCACTCAGACACCTGCAACACCAGATGTTTTTAACATGAGTATTTGTTAGACACTTTTCACTCGGGGTTTATATCTTTTAGTCCCAGCTCTGTTCTGAAAAATGACCATATGGTGCAATGACTTTACTTTATGTTTTTCTTTTTTCAGTTGATATGAAAACATTAATATGATTAAAATGGTTGATGTCCAAGAAGAGTCATCACAAAAAAATACTTACTTTACATACCTGCAGACAGTTTAGAGTTAAGACTGAAGCTTTGCTGAAGTGCAGATTGCAGGATTTGATTTGAAGTGCACAGACTATCTGCATACTTTAGTCCATGTAGTGTAGGTGAGTGTGCAGCAGTAACCTCTGCATGTTAAAGGATCTCTAGCACCACCCTCTGGTCACAGGAGGAATTGTTGACATGTTAGAAATGGTTGAACTAATTATTTTCTTGATGTGAGCTACAGTTCTCACTATAAAGTTTGAATCCTATATTCTGATTTTATAAAGAGGAGCATTTAAAGGGTTTAAACCATGTAAACACAAAAAGTAGGCAAATCTGTGAGACTAATAATATATTATTATTGAGAATAGAAAATAGTGCACATGATAAATCCGAGGAAGCTATAATGACATAAATGGCTTAGAAAGAAAGTTTAAAATTTCACTTGTAAACAAAACAAACCATAAAAGCAAATAATTAATTTTACAAAGCCTTCATTGTGCACATGTGGACCCAGGATTCATCCATCCATCATCTATACCCCCTTATTCCTAACCAGGGTCCCAGGGATCTGCTGGAGCCTATCCCAGCTCTCTTTGGGTCAGAGGCAGGGGTCCACCCTGGACAGGTCCCCAGTCCATCACAGGGCCACATAGAGACAAACAACCTCACACACTCACACTCACTCCTATGGGCAATTTAGAGTCACCAATCAACCTGACATACATGTTTTTGGACTGTGGGAGGAAACCAGAGTACCTGGAGAAAACCCACACAAGCACAGGGAGAACATACCCAGTACTCAGAGTCCAGTATCTACCCAACATGTCTGAGCCTGTTTCCACCTCTAGAGGGAGCCTCAGCTCTCTCAGTGGCTCCATGTCTCATAGAGCTGATACTGTGGAAGCTGATCTGCAGCTGCAAACAACCACACAGTTTCTCCACAAGGCTGAATCAAAGGGACGCTGAATAAGAAGCTCCTTCACACCTTGGGTCCACTATGACAAACATCAGCTGCCAGTCAATAATAAAGCATCGATTCAATATTGTGGAACTGGATTCTCACTTAGCTAAGAACTGAAGCAACATGACAAACTATGAACTAACTTATTCTAACTCTTAACATGTCAAATCTGATCCAAACAATCCTGCAGCTGTTACAGCAACAACATGTTGCATTTCAGATGTAACGTCTTATCTGGTTGGGTTGTTGATGGTAGCGTAGAGGCTGCTGGGATCAGTGGAGGCTCCAGCAGAAGAAGAGGAACCTTTCACAGTGCTGTAGGTCACTGCATCACCTTCATCATCATCATCATCAGCCTGAACCTGGAAGGAAACAGTCCAAGACAGAACTGATATTCACATAAACCTAAGACCCAGTGATCGACAGACTGACATCACAACAATCATCACTGATATATAACAACTTTAATGATAAAACTGATTCTTTTCTTATTTCCTGAAGATTTTTGCTTCAGTCTTTAACACCAGTTGGAAAATAAAGCAGAGATCTTACCCGGGCTTTACTCTTGGTCTTCCTGGTGAAGCTGATGGAGGCGTAGGAAACTCCATCCTCAGGATCAGCCTGCACAGAGAAGACGACATGACGGCCGCTCAGCAGAATGTGGATTATTATTGATTCACTATTCCACCTGTTTAATGCTGTTTCATTCCATTTGCATCCAGTTAAAACTCACCATCCATCTGTGTTTTGTTCCCTGAAAACACAAAGAGAGGTGAGTTCAGTTTCCACAGTGAAAATCCTGGTTCATCAAAACTGGTTTGTTTCTAAAAGTCTGAGCAGTGAAAGTTCTGACCTTTAGTTTTCTTCCATCTGATGAGCGCGACAACACTTACTGAGAGTGCTGCTAAAGCCACAGGGGCAATAATGAGCCACCACAGCCATCCTGGAAAGACAATATGGAAATGATGAATGTAGTCAGTGGTGATGTGATGATGTTGGTTAACGTGTTCATATACTGTCTCTATATCTCTAATATTTAACCAGAATATCAAAGGGCTGTCAGAACTGGTTTTCCTGCATGAGACTGAATAAGAGAAAATCTGCAGCCACAGTCGAGAGTCAGGGAAACAGATTCAGTCACTACCTGGTTGTTGTTCTGGATTGTTGTTGTTTGTTCCTGCTGTTGTGTTGATTTTCATTGTTGTCGTCAGTTTAGCTCTGATTGTCGTTGTTGATGTTATTTTTGACGTTGTTGTTGTTGTGGATGATGTTGTCTTCGTCGTCGTTGTTGCTATTGTTGTAGGTGTTGATTTTGTTGTTGTTGTTGTTGTTTCATCTTCACCTGAACAAACCAAAGACAAACTGCACAGTGAGAAAATCCTTCATGTTTATCATCGGCCAAAAACTCATCAAACAATGTTGTAATAGTGAAACTTTAGATCCATCAGATGAACAATGATTTGTGTTTATTCACATCAGTTTGAAATGATTTCATCAGCTCATCATGTTCTCACCTGTTTCCTCACCTGAAGACTGAGGACTGAAGATAAACTGCTGCACTATTCCTCTGTCAGTATTTGTCACTTCACACTTCAGTGACTCATAAAACGTTGAGTCCTGAACAACATCAGATGTTGGAAATGTCACAGTGTCTGAACAGGAACGCTGTGATGTGGATTTAACCTCTTTGTCCTGATAAACCCACTTCACTGTGGATCTGCACTGATCATATGTCGACACTTGGCAGCTGAACGTCACTTTATCATGGAGCTTCTGTTCAGTCACTGGTGAAGATGGAGATATTGTGAGAGAAAGACAACAAGAGGAAAATGAACTTCATCACTGGATCATAATTATTGTGATGTTTCAGTATTTTGTTCTAACAAGACAGTTTGAGCTGAAAACATTATGATGGAAATACTCACTGGTAACAACAGACAGAACAACCATAGTGTCATGATATTGTTCTGGGGTGTCAAACTGTCTGCAGGTGTAAAGACCAACATCCTCAACTGTGACCTTCTTTAGAACCAGAGAACAGTTCTCTGTAACACTCAGTCTGTCTGGGTTAGATTTGGAAATCTGACCCTGTTTAATGATGTCAACTGCTTTTGACTGTCCTGCATAACCGACGAACCAATCAGTTTTGTCACATTTATCCTGATCACTTTTCACATGTTCACAAGACAAAGTGACGTCGTCTCCATCTCTGACATCGATGTAGTTGAAGGAAACTTGTCCAGTTTCTGCTGCTTAGAAGTTGAGAGAGGAAAATAACAAACTAATCAGAACATGGGAAGATCATTTTAGATACAGCAGCAGTTTATAAATGTGTCACTAACACAAACAACATGTTGATCTCAGCTTCACTAAATCAATTATTGATTTATCAATTATTGTGATGTTTCAGTATTTTGTTCTAACAAGACAGTTTGAGCTGAAAACATTATGATGGAAATACTCACTGGTAAATACAGACAGATAAACCACAGACTGATGAAGCAGAGCGCTGGAACTTTTGCTGTATTGTTGACAGACGTAACGACCAACATCCTCAACTGTGACCTTCTTTAGAACCAGAGAACAGTTCTCTGTAACACTCAGTCTGTCTGATTTAGATTTGACTTCACTGTGAATCTGTCCACGATTAACCAGCTCTACAGCTGCTGTGTTTCCTGATCCACTAAAGATCCAGGTCGTACCATCACATTTATCCCGATCATTAATCAGATTTTCACAAGATAAAGTGACGTCATCTCCATCTCTGACAGTGAAGAATAAAACATTTTGTCCAGTTGTTGCTGTTGAAAAAGTGACAAATATAAAAACTAAACAGAAATAATAACATGATTATATATGAGGGTCATTTGAGATACAATAGAAATGTAGAAATTTCTCCTCTGTGGTTCCCAGAGTTCATTCATCTCAGACCAAACGTAGCTGTTACCAAAGCAGCATCAGTCGTATTAAAGCAGTTTTGGAATGTTTCTTTATTGAACATGTGTTATATGTGTCCTTACCTGGAAACTGAAGCATCAGGATCAGAAATAAAGACATTTGGATCCATGTGGATTCAGCCATGGTGCTGCTCTGTCTCTTCTACTTTGTTCGTCTCTTGTTGTCGCGCTCTCAACTGACAAAGTCTGTGAAGTGGTTTCTGCCTAAAGATGGAAACAGCCTCTTCTTCTTGTGACCAGTGAGACGTCACTTCCTCAGACTGACTGCAGCCTGTGTTTTCTTTATTTGCTCACATATCAGGTTTTAATCTTTGGAAATGTGTCAACAAAGTGAAAAACATTGAACTAAACTGCAGGAATTCTCTAGAATGAGACAAACCACCTGCTGCAGCTCAAAGTCCGACTTTAAAAACACTATTTGACTCATTTCTATTAGAGTCACTACGACCACTGCACATCATTGTACCAAGGAAACAACAAGTGCAAACTGTGTCTGTTCTCACAGTCTATTTGTGACATGTGGCAACTTAGACCACAGGACAAGAAGACGAAGACTCAGGAAACTAAAAGTGTGAAAACTGTTCATAAATAAACGTGTTTGTGTCGAAGCTTCTTCCTTTGTTCAGACAGAGTTGATCAGAGACCAGACAGGACTCATGGTGATGTTTGACAGCACATGAACAGACAGGTGAAGAGTCAAACTCCTCATCCACCAGAATCTGACTCTTGATGTCCATGGTGCAACATGGTGATACTGGAGCAGCTGGGAAAGAACACAGAGGAGATGACATTTTACTGCTCTGAGACCTGTTGGATCCTGGTTGATGTCATTGTTTCTGAGAACTGAGGGGGACGTGTTGTGGTGAGAATGTGGCTGCAACAGCAGCACAGCTCTGCAGGTTTTACCCACAAACAATGAGCCAAGAAACATCAGGAACACAAGTGGTTAACACATCGACAAGCGTCCGACTGAACCAGGCATCGACTGAACATCACTACATACTGGGCGTTTCCTGGTGGGCCCCAGGGTCTGTGCAAAGTGCATGTCCTGTTTCTGTCTTTGAACCAGCCCACAGAGCAAGATGAGATCATGTGATTGGTCCACTGGCTTGTCTCTCATCTGAGATCAGCCCAACTCCTTCCCCCTCTCAGGCTGACACACAGAGAACAGACTGTAGACCAACACACCTGCAGGCAGAAGCAGAGCAGAAGTGGAGAAGGGAACGATCAAAGCAAAGACAGAAAAAGTCCAAACTTTAGAAGTGGATGCAGCAAAATGTGCTCAGCTCCCAAACATGTTTGCTACAGTGGCAGCAGTTGTGCAACAGCAGCAGCAGCAGCTGATGTGCAGCAGGTGCAAGACGTGAACATCCTGAGCTGAGTGAGAGAGAAAGAGAGGGACAGACTCCTCCTGTGGAGGCTGAGGGACAGACGGACAGAGTCACAGTGTAGGAGCTGCTGAAGACGACCACACACACAGAGCAGAGGAAGTTATGAGGAGACAGAGAGGCTGTAATAAAGGATCTTCTTGGATTAACAACAGTGTTCACAGCATCTTTGAGAACAACTGAGAAAGGAAACTGTGCAGGCAGCACAACAGAGCAGAGAAAACCTGAGGCTGAATCAGAGTCCAAATCCAGGTCAGAACCACAAAATCAGTCCAGACTGAGTGAAAAAGATCCAGACCATGGCTCCTAAAACGAAGGTATAATCTGATCCATCTAGGAAAAACACAAAAAGGCAGAGTCCAAAGTCTAAACAAGGTCAAAAAGCAGGTCAGTCAGTCCAAACAGAACAAAGGAGGTGTAATGTTCATCTTATCAGATATACACATTTGCAGACACACACTGGGTGAACACACTTCCTTCTTTATTTACTCTCTCCATACACTTACACCTTGCTCTTCCTCTGCTCCTGCTCCCCCTACTGGTCACTACCCTACATCCCTCCTTTTCTTAGAAATATATGCTTATTCATCAAAATGAACCACATCTCAAAACTCTCAACATAAACTGAGCAATATATCAGTCTGCATACTTCCCAATACAGCATAGTGTCATTTCAATGATTATTTTGACTTAGCATGAACATCACTTAATAAACATCTTTGACTTAATCCTTCATGCAAGCGGTTCCCTCCTGATCCTCTGAGACCTATGAGCAGATTGTTCTCTAACAGGCACATGTCCAGACGGTTCTTTAGACACATGGTCTGGTCCCATCCAGGCATCATCCATGTCAGCGCTTGGAAAATCTCTCTGTCTCACTGCAGCATCTCCCACTGCAGAGGAACTTGATGTTATGGCTATAACCCCGGTTCTCTAATTAGCATGAGTGTCTCACTATGGGAACGCCTCCAGCGTGACCCCATCAGAAGCTTCAATACCACTAGTGACGACTATATCAGGAGGGGCGGGGACCCTCCCCCTATATAATAGACTGACATAGCGTCAGTTGTCATTCAAAAACCTCTTGTTTCTGCAGACAACTGTGCTATCGGCCCTAAAGCTGAAATGTCCACAGATTCAAGTGAAAACTCGGTCACCGGGCGCTTTGTGCTTTACAGTCCGGTTGGTCTGTAGCTGACGAGCAGTAGCGACACTATTCGACAGCTGACTGGGGACAGTAGCAATACTTCCACCTGATATAGTCGTCACTAGTGGTATTGAACCTTCTGATGGGGTCACGCTGGAGGGGTTTCCCATAGTGAGACACAAAACAAATGCTATGAAAGAGAACTGATACTCTCAGCTCTGGCAACTTAGTACGGAGTTGCCGACTGAACAATAACTCAGCAGGGCTGCAACCAATAACAGAGTGTGGAGTGGAGCGATAGACCAGTAAGAAGACCTTACACCAGTCTTTACCTTCAGAATGAGCTGCTCGTATGGCTTGGCCCAGTGTGTCACAGTGAGACCAGAAAGTGAGTCAGCGGCATTCTGTGGGCCAGGTTTGTAAACCACTTTGAATGTGTAGGGCTGTAGCCTTAGAGCCCAACGCTCAAACTTGGCCGGTGGTTTTGACTTTGGTGAATAAATCACCTCCAAATGGTTTGTGGTCAGTTACTATTGACAATTCTCTCCACATTTTCCCATAATGCCCTAAACAGCCACAATAATAACGTTTTACTTGGTGTGTGTGTTTTGCTCACATGCAAAGTTTTGCCTTTTCCAGCATTCTTAATACTGAGTTTTTCCATTTTTGCAGCTTGTTGGTCTGCAGCTTCCATAGTTCTCGCCATATCTTGCAAAACAGAGAATGTGACATCCTTCTCATGCAACAGTCTTCTCCTGAGAGAAGCAGTAGAGGTACACTTGTCAATGACTTGATCATGAATGAAACAAACATCTTTGGCGTGAAATAATCGTTCAGCTTTGTCAATGCTATCGTCGCCTGTGTCTTCCATTGTCACAGATATATCTGACACATCCGAACCACCCAGGTGAAGCAGCAGCGCGTGTTTTTGAGCGTCACCTTTAATGCAGGAGGCCATCAA
Source organism: Mastacembelus armatus (assembly GCF_900324485.2). NCBI lineage: Eukaryota > Metazoa > Chordata > Actinopteri > Synbranchiformes > Mastacembelidae > Mastacembelus > Mastacembelus armatus. The sequence goes on from NC_046656.1 coordinate 20,053,032, forward strand.
AAAAAGTTTGAAACTGTTCACCTATTTTCCCCATCGCACTTCAAAGTCTGTGTGCACATCAAACGGGCCAAGAGAAGGTAGATTCAGTGCCATCTCCATGCTGCTGATATGATCCTTTTTGTATGTTTCAAAATCTCTAAATCTGAAGAACAGTCCACATTAAAGTGCCTTCATCCAAGAGCTTTAATCCTTGTCTCCCTGTGTAATGTTCATCTTATCAGATATACACATTTGAAGACACACACTGGGTGAACACACTTCCTTCTTTATTTACTCTCTCCATACACTTACACCTTGCTCTTCCTTTGCTCTAGCTCCCCCTACTGGTCACTACACTACAGGAGGGAAAGTAGGAAGACTGGGAACATCAAGAGGTGGGAATGCTGGGGCTACAGGGAGCACACATGATGGTCTGGAAAACCAGCAGGGGCAACAAGTTCAATCATTTTATTATTTTTCTTATTACTTTTGTATTTTACAACATTTTCTGGTTCAAATGATCAAAGTTCATGGACGGATTTATACGTCTGTCCCATAATCCCCAAAATTCAAACTCCTGACCCTCCACAGCCTGTGTCAGCAGACTCTGATTTTATAGGAGGGGGTGGGGAGATGAGTGAGGGAGGATGGGGGTGGTGGGTGGTTGGAGACCAAAGCTGCCACCAGATCAGCACAATTCAGCTGCAACAGCTGGGTTTCAACCAGTAGAGGGCAGTACCTGAGCATATTTCTAACAGAATATGTAGAACTGAAATAGTTTGGGACTAAAATGTGAAGATTTGGACCTGAATCAATCAACAACATGACAAAATACTCATATCCATTTTATTGCAGCTGAAAAAAGCTGTTATTTTGGTTTAATCACTAATTGAATTGTATTAACTAAAGCCAGAATATGATTTAAGATTCAGAGTGTTTCTATATTTTACATGACAGTCATCCTTTTTTGAAGGAAATGATTTGAATTCTTCATTGACCACTGCCAAACTTAAATGACTGGTGCACATATCAGCTCAGAGCAGCTGGAAACTTTTAGGACATTTCACCTACAGGTGGCGCTACAGCAACATGATGAACCTGCCTGACAATTTGTCACTTTCCTTTAAACGCTGAGCCACTAGTTAACCTACAGCACCCCCTGCTGGAAACAGAGTTTTACAACAGTCCATCCTGATCAGGATCATAAAACCCTTCAACAAAATACACAGTGACCTCATGACATGAGTTGGACTCATTTGGTTATGAGACAGAGACAGACTGTAGAGCAACACAGACACACATGTGCAGTGAACAGAGTGGTGGCAGTACAGAGGTCTGGACAGGTGAGACCAGCAAAGCAGGAGACTGGATCTTAGTCAGACTGGTTAAAGTGCTCTGGGTTAAACACGTGAGCAGAGTTACTGACCAGGAACATGCAGGAGAAACAGGACTGAATGAGGCTGGGTCCAGCTGCAGGTGGACCTTCTACTTGAACTGAGGCAGTCCAGTCAGGAGGATTACCATCAGGGGGCGCACTGGGAAGGGGATCCAGCAAACAAAAGGCTGTTCAGGTGGTGAAGAAGCTCAGGGTTATAGTGAGACACAAACTGACACTGAGAGCAAAGTTTCTATAGTGTGTGAACAGGAAATAACAAGGAGCAGGTGAAGGCAGTTACAGGGATAATGACCAAAGTCAAGCTGCTGGGGTTAGAGGACAGAGCAGAGAACAGGAATTGGCTTCAAAATAAAAGCATCAGGGTGGAAGTTGGCTCAAATCCTGAACATCCACAGTGTTTAAATGAAAGTCAGAATCAGTTCCTCTGTTCACCACAGGTGAAAGAGTACAGAGATATTCTACTCAAGTAAAAGTACTGTTACTTTGATGAAATTTTACTTTAGTACAAGTTAAATGATCATTTTAAATGTAAAAGGTAAAAGTAAAAAGTAGAGCTTTTAAAATTTACTCCAAGTAAAAGTTATTTTGCAGTGCAGATTAAATAAGGCATGTTAACACGTGACATTTAGGAAACTACATTTTATTTATTTTACTGCTGTTTAACAAACATTTGAAATTAAAGTGCCATAAAAATAACATGACATTTAAAATATATTGTGAATGCATGTCAAGTATTTTTGTGCAACAAACATCTTTTCACCAAGACAATAATTACTAATTGTATGTACATGGTAACAACACCAGGAACAACTGTCAAATGGTCTTCAGAACTTGGACTGCACAGAGAAGACAGCAGGTGAATTCTGCTAAAATTCACTCTGAGCATAAAAGCAGTTTGTGTCTTCATCAGGAATCTGTCACTGACCAGTTACGCTGTAAAACAGCTGTAATGAAATGAGATGTGACTGTACTGTGGCCTGTTATTTGGTTGGTTAGTTGATGGAAGCGTAGAGGCTGCTGGGATCAGCAGCAGAAGAGGAGGAAACTTTCACAGTGCTGTAGGTCACTGCATCATCTTCATCTTTATTGTGAACCTGGAAGGAAACAGCAGCACAGAAATGACCCACTGAACACAACAGATTATGACCAACACAACACCACAGTGTCACCAAGCAGAGATCTCACCTGGGCTTTACTCTTGGTCTTCCTGGTGTAGCTGAAGGAGGCGTAGGAAACTTCGTCCTCAGGATCAGCCTGCACAGAGAAGACAAAATGACGGCCGCTCAGGAACATGTGGACTGTGGTTCTATGGTCCACGCTGGAACCATTTAGCTCCCAGGCAGAAGAACATTGGACCCATGAGTTATAGTATGTAACTGTACAGTGTGTAGTGTGAGATCTCACCGTGTCCTGACTGGTTTCTGGACCAGACTGAGTCTCTGCTGTGTTTAAGCTCAGTCCCTGAACAAACAAACAAACCAGTCTAGTTACATTGAGTCAAACTCAAGTTCTGTGATGGTTGATCACATTCATGTTGGTGCACATGATGTTTTGCTCAGATTTCATTTTACAGAACCACTGTTAAAATAATATTCATGGAAAAGGACCATGTTTGTACTGTGAAGTCAAAAATCTATAAATCTGATGATTGAATTGACAACTCACAGTGTTTTCATCCGTCTGTGTTTTCTTTCCTGAAGAGACAAAACAGAGTCGACTTTATCTTCAACAGCAAAAATCCAGGTTCATCAAAACTTCCTGTTTCTAACAGCCTGATCAGTGAACGCTCTCACCTGTTCTTCTCTTATATCTTTGGACCAGCAGCACAATTATCACCAGCGCAGCTAAACTCACAGTCACAGCGATGAGCCCCCACCCCCAATCTGGAAACACAATAAAAACATCAACAACAACTGTGGCTGCAGATTTCTCCGTCCACAGCCACGAGAGACAGAAACTGATTTACACTTAATTCCACTACAGGGTCTAATCGTCCCACTGCATCACTGCAAACATGTTCAAGTGTCCATATTGGATGAAAAACAGATCTCATCAGTTTAGTCCATTAGTAAGTTCATTTAAAATTGGTTTTGTCAATGAAAAACCATCAAACATAAAATAAAAAGAACTTTTAATTGAAATAAATCCATGAGATAAAAATTGACCTGGTAGATTTGTAGCATCATTTGTTGTTGTTGTTGTTGTGTCCTGACCTGAAAGAATCAACAACACAAGAAACTGTTCAGGTAGAAAACTCCTCATGTTTCCATCTGATGTAACTGAAGGTGAAAAATCATCTTCAAACTTCAAATCCATCAAATCAATCAAACTTTTAGGTGGTTTTAGTCTTAAACAGCTCATCATATTCTCACCTGTTTCCTCACCTGAGCTCTGACGTCTGAAGCTGAACTTCTGCACTTTTCCACTGTCAGTATTTGTCACTTCACACTCGAATAATTTAAACCTTGATGAGTAAATAAAGTGAGAATCCAGAAAAGTCACAGTGGCGTAGCAGTCAGTCTGTGATGTCTGGAAGTCTTTGTTATTTTGATCCACATCTTTATCCTGAAACAGCCACTTCACTGACTGATGACAATGATCATATCTAAACACTTGGCAGGTGAACGTCACTTTATCATGGAGCTTCTGTTCAGTCACTGGTGAAGATGGAGATATTGTGAGAGAAAGACAACAAGAGGAAAATGAACTTCATCACTGGATCATAATTATTGTGATGTTTCAGTATTTTGTTCTAACAAGACAGTTTGAGCTGAAAACATTATGATGGAAATACTCACTGGTAACAACAGACAGAACAACCACAGACTCTGGACCTTGTTGTCGTCCTGGTGTGTCAAACTGTCTGCAGATGTATTGACCAACATCCTCAACTGTGACCTTCTTTATAACCAGAGAACAGTTCTCTGTTACACTCAGTCTGTCTGATTTAGATTTGGCTCCATTGTGAATCTGACCCTTATAAATCAGGTATGCAGCTGCTCTGGTTCTAAAACTACTAAAGACCCAGGAAATACTTTCACATTTATCCTGATCACTTTTCACATGTCCACAAGACAAAGTGACGTCGTCTCCATCTCTGACATCGATGTAGTTGTTAATGTAGGACACTTGTCCAGTTTCTGCTGCTTAGAAGTTGAGAGAGGAAAATAACAAACTAATCAGAACATGAGAAGATCATTTTAGATACAGCAGCAGTTTTTAAATGTGTCACTAACACAAACAACATGTTGATCTCAGCTTCACTAAATCAAGCTTAGTCAATAAAGCCCCACTGACAGAGTTGGAAGAATGCTCTGAAACTCTGACATGTGTCCTTACCTGGAAAGTCAATCAGCAGCATCACAAATAAAGACGTTATAATCCCTGTCAATTCAGCCATCGTTCTTCTCTCTCTCATTTGTCTCTTCTTCTCTCTCTCAACTGTCAGAGTCTCTGAGCTGTTGCTTCTTAAACATGAAGCATATGGACTTCACTCATTACTCACATGTCACTTCCTCACACCAACTTCTGCATTTTCCTAATTCCTTCTCTTCACCATAAGACTCAATATAGATTCAACTTTTAACTGAAAACTTTCACTTCACTTAAAACTAAACAGATGGTTTGACTAAAATACAGTATCGTGTTACATCACCACTGACAGTAAACACACAGACTACTTGACTTTCTTTAGGTAGCATTAATGACGATAACAAATTAGCTTTTGAATTTTATCTCTTATACAATCTGACTCTTGATGTCCATGGTGCAACATGGTGATACTGGAGCAGCTGGGAAAGAACACAGAGGAGATGATATTTTACTGCTCTGAGACCTGTTGGATCCTGGTTGACGTCATTGTTTCTGAGAACTGAGGAGGACGTGTTGTGGTGAGAATGTGGCTGCAACAGCAGCACAGCTCTGCAGGTTTTACCCGCAAACAATGAGCCAAGAAACATCAGAAACACAAGTGGTTAACACATCGACGAGCGTCCGACTGAACATCACTACATACTGGGCGTTTCCTGGTGGGCCCCAGGGTCTGTGCAAAGTGCATGTCCTGTTTCTGTCTTTGAATCAGCCCAGAGAGCAGGATGAGATCATGTGATTGGTCCACTGGCTTGTCTCTCATCTGAGATCAGCCCAACTCCTTCCCCCTCTCAGGCTGACACACAGAGAACAGACTGTAGACCAACAGTAGGTCCCTACTCACCTACCGGAACCTACTGGTAGGTTCAGAAGGTTGTTTTTATCCTACAGATCTTCATTGTCGTCTTTACATAAGTTACGGCCTTAAGTTTAAACTAATCAGTTATATTTAGGCATTAAAACATGTTGGTTAGTTTTAGGCAATAAAACGAACAAAAACGTACAGCATTAGCATTAGCAATGTGACTTGGAAAATGCTAATGCTAGCTGATGTTGCTAATGCTAATGGCCATTGACTCGCATTTTCTCCAGTAGGTGTAGTAGGCTCCTACTGCCCCATATCAATAGGACTGATCTGTGCTACAGTGGTTTCCGGTTCTGCATTTTTTTATTATTTCTTTTTGACTTAACAGATGTGATTTGAAATACACCGATGTAAAGTACTTAAAAATATACATACTTAAATATAATTACAGATTTTAAAAACTACTTTAATAAGTACAAATACACACAAAACGTACTCAAATGCAGTAACGTGAGTAAATGTAATTCGTTACTTTCCAGCACTGCTGTTCACTGAGTGACACAAGTGACATGAAGCTGCTGCAGCTTCAAGAAGAAAAACAGAAAATCTGAAACTCAGCTACATTTTTAACTGGACGACAGTATAAGGAAATTAGATGAAGCAAAAATATTTATCATAAGTTTGTTAAGATCCAGATGATGTGTCTCACAGACTAGAACTTTTCTTTTGGACCCAAGGACAGAACCACAAACCAAACACACCAGGAGCACAACTAAAACAGGACTTGGAAGGTGGTTGGTCCAGGTGACTGGACTGAAGAACATACAAACAGTAGTTCCAGAGGAGGGAATGGCAGGAGACAACACTGAGGGAACAGCTGAGACTCGTCTTACAAACAACACAGGAGCTACAGGCGGGTATACACAGGACATGAGACGTCCTGGCCTCTGATCCTTCAGCTGAATCATCCAGTTAGAATCTTTTCTCATAAAATACATTGGTCATACTGAAAAATAAAAACACTCAGTCACTGAAAATCTTCAAACCTTCTCATGGTTCTGTTGTTTTCTACTCAGGTCAAATATGATGAGATGCCATTTAACAGCAGTCGACTCATTTCTGTGCTGAGCTGATGTTGAAGCTGTGGATCAGTGGAGTCTCACAGAAACAGAAGGTTCTCCAACGTTTTCATACGTCACTGTACCTTCATCATCTTCATCATCACGTACCTGTGAGAAACAACACAACACACAGTCTCAGTTCAAACTGAGGTTGTAGTTTGTGCTGTTGTGTGTGTGTGTGTGTCTGTGTACAGTATATATATATTCATTCTGTGTGTTTTTCTCCCACAGTGAATCTTTTGTTGCCATAACTTAATAACCACAGTCAGCACAGTGTATTATCTTCTTGTATCTTTTCTATATCCACAGTTAACAGTGAAGAACTAATATCACAAACAGTGGAACGTTCTAATTGGACCAACATGTGATTATTCAGTGTCTAAACTCACAGTGTTTTGTTCCTTCTGTGTTTTGTTTCCTGAAAAGACAAAGAGACAAAAAAGTCGACTTCAGCTTCAACAGGAAAAACGCAGGTTTATCAAAACTTGTTGTTTCTAAAAGTTTCATGTGTGAATGTTCTCACCTTTAGTTCTGGTCCACATGTTGACTGTAACAACACACATTATGAGAGCTGATAGACCCACACACACAACGATGTTTCTCAACAAATGTGGAAAACCTGAAAATATTAAAAACACATCTGAACCTTTTTTATTAAAATATGCAAATGTCTTAAAGTAAATTCATCAGATTTTCAAAAGATAAATTGACATTTTCTGTCCAACAATTTTATCCAGTTCTTGAAAAAGTGACAAATATAACTACAAAAAGAATATGATCATATATGAGAAGAAATTTCTTGTCGTTGGTTTTATGTTTAATCTCATACAAAACGAAGCTGTTACCAAAGCAGCATCAGTAATAATAATGTAGTCAGTGGTGATGTGATGATGTTTGTTAACGTGCTCATATACTGTCTCTATATCTCTAATATTTAACCAAAATCTCATCAAACAATGTTGTAATAGTGAAACTTCAGATCCATCAGATGAACAATGATTTGTCTTCATAAGTTAATTAGCTGTGACTAGGTTTGTAAAATCAGAATTACTGACTGTTGTGATGCTTTTACCTGTTGATGATGAGGTTGTTTGTTTCATTGTTGTTGGTTTAGTTGTTGTTGTTGTTGTTGTGTCCTGACCTGAAAGAATCAACAACACAAGAAACTGTTCAGGTAGAAAACTCCTCATGTTTCCATCTGATGTAACTGAAGGTGAAAAATCATCTTCAAACTTCAAATCCATCAAATCAATCAAACTTTTAGGTGGTTTTAGTCTTAAACAGCTCATCATATTCTCACCTGTTTCCTCACCTGAGCTCTGACGTCTGAAGCTGAACTTCTGCACTTTTCCACTGACAGTATTTGTCACTTCACACTTGAATAATTTAAACCTTGATGAGTAAATAAAGTGAGAATCCAGAAAAGTCACAGTGGCGTAGCAGTCAGTCTGTGATGTCTGGAAGTCTTTGTTATTTTGATCCACATCTTTATCCTGAAACAGCCACTTCACTGACTGATAACAATGATCATGTCTAAACACTTGGCAGCTGAACGTCACTTTATCATGGAGCTTCTGTTCAGTCACTGGTGAAGATGGAGATATTGTGAAAGAAAGACAACAAGAGGAAAATGAACTTCATCACTGGATCATAATTATTGTGATGTTTCAGTATTTTGTTCTAACAAGACAGTTTGAGCTGAAAACATTATGATGGAAATACTCACTGGTAACAACAGACAGATCAACCACAGACTGATGAAGCGGAGCACCGGAAGTTTTTCTGTATTGTTCACAGATATAACGACCAACATCCTCAACTTTGACCTTCTTTAGAACCAGAGAACAGTTCTCTGTAACACTCAGTCTGTCTGGTTTAGATTTGGTATTTTCTTTAATCTGTCCAAGTCTAACCAGCTCTACAGCTGCTGTGTTTCCTGATCCACTAAAGATCCAGATCGTACCATCACATTTATCCTGATCATTAATCAGATTTTCACAAGATAAAGTGACGTCATCTCCATCTCTGACAGTGAAGAATAAAAGATTTTGTCCAGTTGTTGCTGTTGAAAAAGTGACAAATATAAAAACTAAACAGAAATAATAACATGATTATATATGAGGGTCATTTGAGATACAATAGAAATGTAGAAATTTCTCCTCTGTGGTTCCCAGAGTTCATTCATCTCAGACCAAACGTAGCTGTTACCAAAGCAGCATCAGTCGTATTAAAGCAGTTTTGGAATGTTTCTTTATTGAACATGTGTTATATGTGTCCTTACCTGGAAACTGAAGCATCAGGATCAGAAATAAAGACATTTGGATCCATGTGAATTCAGCCATGGTGCTGCTCTGTCTCTTCTACTTTGTTCGTCTCTTGTTTTCGCGCTCTCAACTGACAAAGTCTGTGAAGTGGTTTCTGCCTAAAGATGGAAACAGCCTCTTCTTCCTGTGACCAGTGAGACGTCACTTCCTCAGACTGACTACAGTCATTTCTCTCTTTTCCTATCACATGTTGATTTTTTTAGAATAATCTTTCTTTATTTACTGTCTATATCAATAAAGTTCAAACATGTTAAGCTTTATATTTCCTGCTCTATCTCTTATATCTACAGTGATTTAAAGTGAGGACAGCTCATGATCAGCAGCAGAATAGAGGAACTTGAATGTGTGATGAGTGTCAGTTCAGATAAGTGTTTGTGTTGATACTTCCTTTGTTCAGACAGAGTGTGTCTGTTCTATTAGTCTATTTGTGACATGTGACAACTTAGACCACAGGACAAGAAGAAGACGACTCCGGAAACTATTAGTGTGAAAACTGCTCATAAATAAACGTGTTTGTGTCGAAGCTTCTTCCTTTGTTCAGACAGAGTTGATCAGAAACCAGACAGGACTCATGGTGATGTTTGACAGCACATGAACAGACAGGTGAAGAGTCAAACTCCTCGTCCACCAGAATCTGACTCTTGATGTCCATGGTGCAACATGGTGATACTGGAGCAGCTGGGAAAGAACACAGAGGAGATGATATTTTACTGCTCTGAGACCTGTTGGATCCTGGTTGACGTCATTGTTTCTGAGAACTGAGGGGGACGTGTTGTGGTGAGAATGTGGCTGCAACAGCAGCACAGCTCTGTACGTTGCATGCGATGGCACAAGTGTGAGAAATGACCATATACTGTTTCCGTTCCCTGAATAGTGCAGATAAACAGACCACCGGCCCACAGCAGTTTGCTGCAGTCCCATCATCTGTCTACTCTCAAACCTGTTCACTGCTCCACAGTCCTGAAGTGGCTCTGATCCCTCTCCACAGCAACAACCTGTTTATTCACCTGCTCATCTCATTTGGGTCCTAGTCTTATTTCTGCTGCTGTCATGTTTCAGAAGGGGGAGGGGCTTAGAGGCTCTGATGCTTCATGCACACATGAGGAACTGGGTTAAACTGAGGTCGTAGTACAAACGTTAAGTTGTGTTTTTCTCCCACAGTGAATCGTTTCTTGATATAAACTTATATTATCAGTCAGCACAGTTTATTATCTCCTATATTCTTGTATAAACATGTGATTATATGTTGTTTAACTTGTTTTGTTCCATCTGTGGTTTGTTTTGTTTCCTGAAAAGTCAAGAGTCAGATTAAATAAACTAAAATAAAAAGTGTTTTATCAGAGTTTGAGCTTCATGTGTGAACGTTCTCATGTTTAGTTCTCTCCAGTTTAAGCAGAAAATCCTATAACGTTGTGTCCTGGAGGCTCAGAGCTACGATGCCTGCATGTCTCCACAGCCTCATCCTCCACTGAGCTTCACAGAAATACTGAGTGTCTCTGGACCCTGGATGCTGTGGGGCAGGGGTATCCAGCCCTGCTTGTTTTCCACCTATACCTGCCCTGCACACAGCTGATTACCTGGATCAGGTGTGTTCAGCCAATCAGAAACTGTAAGGGAGAGAAAACAAGCAGGGTTGTGGCTCTTGAGGACCAGAGCTGGCTACACCTGCTGTCACAGTGGCCATTTCCTCAAAACAGGACCAACAAGCTGCAGACAGTCAGACAGACCACCTATAGCTCCCTCTAGTGGTGAGCTGAGAGGAAAAGCACCATCAGGCTGCTTAAAGGAGGTAGTGCTGCTGTTCCTCTTTAAACTCTCTGTTTTGCTTCTTGTGTATTTTGTTTCCTCATGTTACTGCGGGGTTTTCTCCGGCTTCCCCCCACAGTCCAAGACCATGCATGTCAGGTCGGTTGGTGACTCTAAGTTACTACTGTGGGAGCTTTGGAGGGACGAAGCGACACGACAAATATGAAGCGATGATATTCAGACTGAATGTTTCTACAGCAGCAGAAGTTTGTTAGAAGCTTCTTTATTTATTGTCTATATCAATAAAGTTCAAACATGTCAAGCTTTATATTTCCTGCTCTATCTCTTATATCTACAGTGATTTAAAGTGAGGACAGCTCATGATCAGCAGCAGAATAGAGGAACTTGATTGTGTGATGAGTGTCAGTTCAGATAAGTGTTTGTGTTGATACTTCCTTTGTTCAGACAGAGTGTGTCTGTTCTATCAGTCTATTTGTGACGTGTGACAACTTAGACCACAGGACAAGAAGAAGACGACGACTCTGAGGGGGACGTGTTGTGGTGAGAATGTGGCTGCAACAGCAGCACAGCTCTGCAGGTGTTACCCACAAACAATGAGCCAAGAAACATCAGAAACACAAGTGGTTAACACATCGACGAGCGTCCGACTGAACCAGGCATCGACTGAACATCACTACATACTGGGCGTTTCCTGGTGGGCCCCAGGGTCTGTGCAAAGTGCATGTCCTGTTTCTGTCTTTGAACCAGCCCACAGGGCAGGATGAGATCATGTGATTGGTCCACTGGCTTGTCTCTTATCTGAGATCAGCCCAACTCCTTCCCCCTCTCAGGCTGACACACAGAGAACAGACTGTAGACCAACACACTTGCAGGCAGAAGCAGAGCAGAAGTGGAGAAGGGAACGATCAAAGCAAAGACAGAAAAAGTCAAAACTTTAGAAGTGGATGCAGCAAAATGTGCTCAGCTCCCAAACATGTTTGCTACAGTGGCAGCAGTTGTGCAACAGCAGCAGCAGCAGCTGATGTGCAGCAGGTGCAAGACGTGAACATCCTGAGCTGAGTGAGAGAGAAAGAGAGGGACAGACTCCTCCTGTGGAGGCTGAGGGACAGACGGACAGAGTCACAGTGTAGGAGCTGCTGAAGTCGACCACACACACAGAGCAGAGGAAGTTATGAGGAGACAGAGAGGCTGTAATAAAGGATCTTCTTGGATCAACAACAGTGTTCACAGCATCTTTGAGAACAACTGAGAAAGGAAACTGTGCAGGCAGCACAACAGAGCAGAGAAAACCTGAGGCTCAATCAGAGTCCAAATCCAGGTCAGAACCACGACATCAGTCCAGGCTGAGTGAAAAAGATTCAGAAAATTGCTCCTAAAACGAAGGTATAATCCGATCCATCTAGGAAAACACAAAAAGGCAGTGTCAGGTTTACGCTACACTGACTCGGTTCTTTTCCCTGAAGGCAATGAAACACACGACAACTTGCAGTCATATACCGAGTATATGCCTGCAAGTGAAAAAGGTCTCAGTTGCAGACGGAGAGAAGAGACATTCTTCTCTCCCCCATGCGATCTTGACTCCCTTTGCCTAGCAGTCTTTTATTTTTATAGTGAGGAACAAACAAGGCACATGATGCGTGGGTGCAGTTAGGAATTTCAGCTCATCATTTACACAGGTAAAAAGGTTATGTGGTCTATCTAGTAAGATAGCCTGAAAACGTCTTACACAAACATGTTATTGTCTTCAAATCATGTTACACAATGGCAACAATTATACTTTTGACCTCATGACCCAAACAGGCAGAGTCCAAAATCTAAACAAGGTCAAAAAGCAGGTCAGTCAGTCCAAACAGACCAAAGGAGGTGTAATGTTCATCTTATCAAATATACACATTTGCAGACACACACTGGGTGAACACACTTCCTTCTTTATTTACTCTCTCCATACACTTACACCTTGCTCTTCCTTTGCTCTAGCTCCCCCTACTGGTCTCTAACCTACATCCCTCCTTTTCTTAGAAATATATGCTTATTCATCAAAATGAACCACATCTCAAAACTCTCAACATAAACTGAGCAATATATCAGTCTGCATACTTCCCAATACAGCATAGTGTCATTTCAATGATTATTTTGACTTAGCATAAACATCACTTAATTAACATCTTTGACTTAATCCTTCAGTGCAAGAGGTTCCCTCCTGAACCTCTGAAGCCTATGTACAGATTGTTCTCTAACAGGCACATGTCCAGACGGTTCTTTAGACACATGGTCTGGTCCCATCCAGGCATCATCCATGTCAGCGCTGGGAATTTGTGGTGAAACCGTCTCTTGACCGGAGAAACATGTCTCATGCACTTCACACCATTTTATTCCAGAATGACAGCTGGTCCTTTCCTCTCCACAACACGGTACGGCTCAGGCTCGAATGCTGTGGTCAACTTGTTCTGTTTCGGTTGTTTGAGCAGAACACAATCGCCTGCTTGGATCACGCTGTCCACTGCAGCTCGTCTTTTATCAGCCGCATATCTACTCTTTTCCTTTTGATCAAATCTCTCTGTCTCACTGCAGCATCTCCCACTGCAGACGAACTTGAGGTTATGGCTATAACCCCGGTTCGCTAATTAGCATGAGTGAGTGTCTCACTATGGGAACACCTCCAGCGTGACCCCATTAGAAGCTTCAATAGCACTACACCAGCCTGGGGGCTGCCCCTGGTGATGACTATGTCAGGAGGGGCGGGGACCCTCCCCCTATATAATAGGCTGGCATAGTGTCAGTTGTCATTTCAACAAGCTCATGTCTTCTTCGCTTTCATCACAAGGAGGGTGGTCTGGTGAGACCCTTTCTCATGCTAATCAGAGAACCAAGGTTATAGCCATAACCTCAAGTTCTCTTTCATAGCATTCGATTCGTGTCTCATTATGGGAGATATACCAACTCCCGAATTGCCAGACGCCTGTAAGAAAGACAACTGTCCCTAGTGGTGCATCACATGGCAGGGGCTGTACTTAGTGAAGTCCCCACACCAAGGACAGAATGTGCTAGGGTTTGAGCTGTAACATCCAATTTATAAAACCACGCAAAGATGTGGGGCGAAGCCCAACATGCATTGGCACACAGTTCCTGAATAGAGACTCCTTTAAAAAGAGCAGAGCTTTGGGGATTTCTCGAGTTTAGAGGGGCTGTTAGCCATGACCATGACTAGCAGCTCCGTGAGTTAGCCTAGCAGCTTGTGCAGCTGTCGGACGGGGCTAGAGAAAATGCTTTTCTCTCGGCTAACGTGGGGAAAGTAGAGCTACTTCCCTTAGGTATTGCTACCAACCGATACCGCTAACACCACTGGTGGTGGCGGAAGTATTTCTACTTCGGCTATTCATGAAGAATTTCTACTTGGAAGTATCGTTACTTTAAATGGTGGAAGTATTTCTACTGTCCCCAGTCAGTTGTCAAATAGTGTCGCTACTGCTCGTCAGCTACAGACCAACCGGACTGTAAAGCGCCCGGTTTTCACTCGAATCTGTGGACATTTCAGCTTTAGGGCTAATAGCACAGTCGTCTGCAGAAGCGAGAAGAGGTTTTTGAATGACGACTGACGCTATGTCAGCCTATTATATGGGGGGAGGGTCCCCGCCCCTTCTGATATAGTCGTCCCCAGTGGTATTGAAGCTTGTGATGGGGTCACGCTGGAGGGGTTTCCCATAGTGAGACACGAAACAAATGCTATGAAAGAGAACTGATACCCTCAGCTCTGGCAACTTAGTACGGAGTTGCCGACTGAACAATAACTCAGCAGGGCTGCAACCAGTAACAGAGTGTGGATTGGAGCGATAGACCATTAAGAAGACCTTACACCAGTCAGAATGAGCTGCTCGTATGGCTTGGCACAGTGTTCAGTTCTGTCTCTAGACCTCGCCATTTGCTTGAGGCCAGTATGGTGTGATGCGTCTGCTGCATCCTGCAAATTTACTAATGTCAGCAGTAAAATATCCTTCCACAGCCAGTGGTGTGTCTGATCCATAAGCATATTGCTGCTTGGATGTACTCTTTAACTGTGTATGACCATTGTTATGCAGTGCTTTGAACACATTTGACCTGACAATGCTACAAGTTGCACCAGAGTCTCTTAGCATGGTCACTGGCATCCCGTCCACCAATATTGACATTTCAGTATCATTAGTGTCCCCTTGCGGATCAGACTCCCTTTCAGGATCATTATCTTCTCCTGTGATGTCGGCTGACTCCTTGTTGTGTGGTGCCTTAGTTGATACTTGGTTTACTTTTAGTCCTGTTTTGGTTTGACAAACCGCTGCAAAGTGGTCCTCTTTGCCACAGGAGCAACACTGCTTCCCTTATCCAACAGAACACATTTTCCCATAGTGCCCTGCACGGCCACAATTACAACATGTTAGTTGGTGTGTGTGTTTTGCTCACATGCAAAGTTTTGCCTTTTCCAACATCATTAATACTGAGTTTTTCCATTTTTGCAGCTTATTGGTCTGCAGCTTCCATAGTTCTGGCCATATCTTGCAAAACAGACAATGTGAGATCCTTCTCATGCAACAGTCTTCTCCTGAGAGAAGCAGTAGAGGTACACTTGTCAATGACTTGATCACAAATTAAATCGTCTTTGTGATCGCCAAAATTGCAAAATCTTTGGCCTGAAATAATCGTTCAGCCTTGTCAATGCTACTACAGAATCTTTATCATTGCCTGTGTCTTCCATTGTCACAGTAAACAATACACTGATTTAAATTTTCTAAGACACTTTTTGTCCAGAAAGGCCATATGCAAGAGGGTGTGTCTGAGGATGAATAGTCATGTGATTTACCTGAGAACACAAAAGACGCACAGAACAACCAGACAAAGGCGCGCATAATGAGCCTTTCAGTCAATGTAGATGGGACGGATTAGTGCAGCACAATACAACACAATGAGGAGCCAAACGATCCTCATTTGAGTTAAAATCAGTGTTTTTACTCTGAGGACAAGCTAAACTATTTGTCTCTGTGAGGAATGTAAGGAGCACCGCTTCACGTGCGTAACGCGCCATCATCCAAACGCGTCGAAAAAGGGAGTAAATTCTATGAGTAAGTTTGATATTTTGTGTCATTTCTCGGGGGCGTGCACATATTTACCTGGTTCACCTGAGATTATTTACATGTGAACAGTGAACAAAGTACAAGGCGGGACCGCATTACCTGTAATGAGGTGAGACAGGAAAAAACGGACTTCTCCTTACGTTCATATGGATTAAATAAAAAGTGATGATTTGTTTTCGACTTAAATTGTTTCACTCAAAAGAAAACATTTCAAGCTTTCTAGCCATATAATTCTTATTTTTATGAGCCAAGTATTCGCTGAGATTCCGGTTGTTTTATTTACGCGTCTGTGAAGAGAAATGGCAGAGACAGAAAAGTCCGAGAGCGCACCCTGTCGGCTTTCTTTATTTAAAAAAAGCACAACGTTTTGTTGTTATTATGACCGTATACCACTAAAACTAGACCCTTTACAGATTTGAATGATATACTTCTTTTATCTGTACGATCAGAATTGACGGAGTAATTTAAGTTTGTTTCAGCCTTATCAGAAAAAGATGCGTCAAAACGCGCCAGTGCGTGCGTCGACCCCAGAGTTTAAACACTGAGCCACTAGTTAACCTACAGCACCCCCTGCTGGAAACAGAGTTTTACAACAGTCCATCCTGATCAGGATCATAAAACCTTTCAACAAAATACACAATGACCTCATGACATGAGTTGGACTCATTTGGTTATGAGACAGAAACAGACTGTAGACCAACACACACACATACGAACAGTGAACAGAGTGGAGGCAGGACAGAGGTCTGGGCAGGTGAGGCCACTAAAGCAGGAGACTGGATCTTAGTCAGACTGGTTTCAGTGCACAGGGTTAAACAGGTGAGCTGAGTTACTGACCAGGAACATGCAGGAGAAACAGAACTGAACCAGACTGGGTCCAGGTGCAGGCAGACAGGCTAATGGAGCTAAGGCAGTCCAGTCAAAAGAATTACCATCAGGGGGCTCACAGGGAAGGGGATCCAGCAAACAAAAGGCTGTTCAGGTGGTGAAGAAGCTCAGGGTTATAGTGAGACACAAACTGACACTGAGAGCAAAGTTTCTATAGTGTGTGAACAGGAAATAACAAGGAGCATGTGAAGGCAGTTACAGGGATAATGACCAAAGTCAAGCTGCTGGGGTTAGAGGACAGAGCAGAGAACAGGAAGTGGCTTCAAAATAAAAGCATCAGGGTGGAAGTTGGCTCAGATTCTGAACATACACACAGTGTTTAAATGAAAGTCAGAATCAGTTCCTCTGTTCACCACAGGTGGAAAGAGTACAGAGATATTCTACTCAAGTAAAAGTACTGTTACTTTGATGAAATTTTACTTTAGTACAAGTAAAATGATCATTGTAAAACTCTACTCAGATAAAAGTAAAAGTATCCCTTTTAAAATTTACTCAAGTAAAAGTTACTTAGTTACTTTGCAGTGCAGATAAAATAAGGCATGTTGACACGTGACATTTAGGAAAGTACATTTTATTTATTTTACTGCTGTTTAACAAACATTTGAAATTAAAGTGCCATAAAAATAACATGACATTTAAAATATATTGTGAATGCATGTCATGTATTTTTGTCCAACAAACATCTTCTTTTCACCAAGACTAATATTGCAGTTGTGCAAATAAACAGTGACTGAAATAAAACCAAATTCTTTAAGCTCATCAGGTATCAGACTGTTCTACCTGACAAATAACTAAAAAAGGTTAAATACCATCAGGTGAGCTTGTCAATCTTCTCATCTGCATTAGGCTCACTCTCCTCTTCAACTTGGTTTCACTCTTGTCTTACTATTGAATAGGCGTTATCAGCGTACATCAGTCCTATTTATATAGGTCAGTAGGTCCCTACTCACCTACTGGAACCTACTGGTAAGTTCAGAAGGTCGTTTTTATCCTACAGATCTTCATTGTCGTCTTTACATAAGTTACGGCCTTAAGTTTAAACTAATCAGTTATATTTAGGCATTAAAACATGTTGGTTAGTTTTAGGCAATAAAACGAACAAAAATGTACAGCATTAGCATTAGCATTAGCAATGTGACTTGGAAAATGCTAATGCTAGCTCATGTTGCTAATGCTAATGGCCATTGACTTGCATTGTCTCCAGTAGGTGTAGTAGGCTCCTACTGCCCCATATCAATAGAACTGATGTGTGCTGATGACGCCTATTCAATAGTAAGACAACAGTCAAATCGCTGATCGATTCCATCTCTGTGTGAATTTAGCTCCACTGTTAAATACGCTCTGGAAACACTACAGTGGTTTCTGGTTCTGTATATTTTATTATTTCTTTTTGACTCAGTAACAGATGTGATTTGAAATATTCCGATGTAAAGTATTTAAAAATATACATACTTAAATAAAATTACAGATTTTTAAAACTACTTTAATAAGTACAAATACACACAAAACCTACTCAATTACAGTAACGTGAGTAAATGTAATTTGTTACTTTCCAACCCTGCTGTTCACTGAGTGACACAAGTGACATGAAGCTGCTGCAGCTTCAAAAAGAAAAACAGAAAATCTGAAACTCAGCTACATTTTTAACTGGACGACAATATAAGGAAATTAGATGAAGCAAAAATATTTATCATAAGTTTGTTAAGATCCAGATGATGTGTCTCACAGACTAGAACTTTTCTTTTGGACCCAAGGACAGAACCACAAACCAAACACACCAGGAGCACAACTAAAACAGGACTTGGAAGGTGGTTGGTCCAGGTGACTGGACTGAAGAACATACAAACAGTAGTTCCAGAGGAGGGAATGGCAGGAGACAACACTGAGGGAACAGCTGAGACTCGTCTTACAAACAACACAGGAGCTACAGGCGGGTATACACAGGACATGAGACGTCCTGGCCTCTGATCCTTCAGCTGAATCATCCAGTTAGAATCTTTTCTCATAAAATACATTGGTCATACTGAAAAATAAAAACACTCAGTCACTGAAAATCTTCAAACCTTCTCATGGTTCTGTTGTTTTCTACTCAGGTCAAATATGATGAGATGCCATTTAACAGCAGTCGACTCATTTCTGTGCTGAGCTGATGTTGAAGCTGTGGATCAGTGGAGTCTCACAGAAACAGAAGGTTCTCCAACTTTGTCATACGTCACTGTACCTTCATCATCTTCATCATCACGTACCTGTGAGAAACAACACAACACACAGTCTCAGTTCAAACTGAGGTTGTAGTTTGTGCTGTTGTGTGTGTGTGTGTGTGTCTGTGTACAGTATATATATATTCATTGTGTGTTTTTCTCCCACAGTGAATCTTTTGTTGCCATAACTTAATAACCACAGTCAGCACAGTGTATTATCTTCTTGTATCTTTTCTATATCCACAGTTAACAGTGAAGAACTAATATCACAAACAGTGGAACGTTCTAATTGGACCAACATGTGATTATTCAGTGTCTAAACTCACAGTGTTTTGTTCCTTCTGTGTTTTGTTTCCTGAAAAGACAAAGAGACAAAAGAGTCGACTTCAGCTTCAACAGGAAAAACGCAGGTTTATCAAAACTTGTTGTTTCTAAAAGTTTCATGTGTGAATGTTCTCACCTTTAGTTCTGGTCCACATGTTGACTGTAACAACACACATTATGAGAGCTGATAGACCCACACACACAACGATGTTTCTCAACAAATGTGGAAAACCTGAAAATATTAAAAACACATCTGAACCTTTTTTATTAAAATATGCAAATGTATGAAAGTAAATTCATCAGATTTTCACAAGATAAATTGACATTTTCTGTCCAACAATTTTATCCAGTTGTTGAAAAAGTGACAAATATAACTACAAAATCGAAATAAGAATATGATCATATATGAGAAGAAATTTCTTGTCTCTGGTTTTATGGATAATCTCATATGAAGCAAAGCTATTACCAAAGCAGCATCAGTAATAATAATGTAGTCAGTGGTGATGTGATGATGTTTGTTAACGTGTTCATATACTGTCTCTATATCTCTAATATTTAACCAGAATATCAAAGGGCTGTCAGAACTGGTTTTCCTGCATGAGACTGAATAAGAGAAAATCTGCAGCCACAGTCGAGAGTCAGGGAAACAGATTCAGTCACTACCTGGTTGTTGTTCTGGATTGTTGTTGTTTGTTCCTGCTGTTGTGTTGATTTTCATTGTTGTTGTCAGTTTAGCTCTGATTGTTGTTGTTGTTCCATCTTCACCTGAACAAACCAAAGACAAACTGCACAGTGAGAAAATCCTTCATGTTTATCATCGGCCAAAAACTCATCAAACAATGTTGTAGTAGTGAAACTTCAGATCCATCAGATGAACAATGATTTGTCTTCATAAGTTAATTAGCTGTGACTAGGTTTGTAAAATCAGAATTACTGACTGTTGTGATGCTTTTACCTGTTGATGATGTTGTTTGTTTCATTGTTGTTGGTTTAGTTGTTGTTGTTGTTGTTGTGTCCTGACCTGAAAGAATCAACAACACAAGAAACTGTTCAGGTAGAAAACTCCTCATGTTTCCATCTGATGTAACTGAAGGTGAAAAATCATCTTCAAACTTCAAATCCATCAAATCAATCAAACTTTTAGGTGGTTTTAGTCTTAAACAGCTCATCATATTCTCACCTGTTTCCTCACCTGAGCTCTGACGTCTGAAGCTGAACTTCTGCACTTTTCCACTGACAGTATTTGTCACTTCACACTTGAATAATTTAAACCTTGATGAGTAAATAAAGTGAGAATCCAGAAAAGTCACATTGGCGTAGCAGACAGTCTGTGATGTCTGGAAGTCTTTGTTATTTTGATCCACATCTTTATCCTGAAACAGCCACTTCACTGACTGATGACAATGATCATATCTAAACACTTGGCAGCTGAACGTCACTTTAACATGGAGCTTCTGTTCAGTCACTGGTGAAGATGGAGATATTGTGAGAGAAAGACAACAAGAGGAAAATGAACTTCATCACTGGATCATAATTATTGTGATGTTTCAGTATTTTGTTCTAACAAGACAGTTTGAGCTGAAAACATTATGATGGAAATACTCACTGGTAACAACAGACAGATCAACCTCAGAGTCTGGACCTTGTTGTTGTCCTGATGTGTCAAACTGTCTGCAGGTGTAACGACCAACATCCTCAACTGTGACCTTCTTTAGAACCAGAGAACAGTTCTCTGTAACACTCAGTCTGTCTGGTTTAGATTTGGCTTCACTGTGAATCTGTCCATGTTTAACCAGCTCTACAGCTGCTGTGTTTGTTGAATTACTGAAGATCCAGGTCGTACCATCACATTTATCCTGATCATTAATCAGATTTTTACAAGATAAAGTGACGTCATCTCCATCTCTGACAGTGAAGAATAAAAGATTTTGTCCAGTTGTTGCTGTTGAAAAAGTGACAAATATCAAAACTAAACAGAAATAATAACATGATTATATATGAGGGTCATTTGAGATACAATAGAAATGTAGAAATTTCTCCTCTGTGGTTCCCAGAGTTCATTCATCTCAGACCAAACGTAGCTGTTACCAAAGCAGCATCAGTCGTATTAAAGCAGTTTTGGAATGTTTCTTTATTGAACATGTGTTATATGTGTCCTTACCTGGAAACTGAAGCATCAGGATCAGAAATAAAGACATTTGGATCCATGTGAATTCAGCCATGGTGCTGCTCAGTCTCTTCTACTTTGTTCATCTCTTGTTGTCGCGCTCTCAACTGACAAAGTCTGCGAAGTGGTTTCTGCCTAAAGATGGAAACAGCCTATTCTTCCTGTGACCAGTGAGACGTCACTTCCTCAGACTGACTGCAGCCTGTGTTTTCTTGATTTGCTCACATATCAGGTTTGAATCTTTGGAAATGTGTCAACAAAGTGAAAAACATTGAACTAAACTGCAGGAATTCTCTAGAATGAGACAAACCACCTGCTGCAGCTCAAAGTCCGACTTTAAAAACACTATTTGATTCAAATCTATTAGAGTCACCACGACCACTGCACATCATTGTACCAAGGAAACAACAAGTGCAAACTGTGTCTGTTCTCACAGTCTATTTGTGACATGTGGCAACTTAGACCACAGGACAAGAAGAAGAAAATGGGTGGAGGACAATAAAGGTGTGAAAACTGTTCATAAATAAACATGTTTGTGTCGAAGCTTCTTCCTTTGTTCAGACAGAGTTGATCAGAAACCAGACAGGACTCATGGTGATGTTTGACAGCACATGAACAGACAGGTGAAGAGTCAAACTCCTCGTCCACCAGAATCTGACTCTTGATGTCCATGGTGCAACATGGTGATACTGGAGCAGCTGGGAAAGAACACAGAGGAGATGATATTTTACTGCTCTGAGACCTGTTGGATCCTGGTTGACGTCATTGTTTCTGAGAACTGAGGGGGACGTGTTGTGGTGAGAATGTGGCTGCAACAGCAGCACAGCTCTGCAGGTGTTACCCACAAACAATGAGCCAAGAAACATCAGAAACACAAGTGGTTAACACATCGACGAGCGTCCGACTGAATCAGGCATTGACTGAACATCACTACATACTGGGCGTTTCCTGGTGGGCCACAGGGTCTGTGCAAAGTGCATGTCCTGTTTCTGTCTTTGAACCAGCCCACAGGGCAGGATGAGATCATGTGATTGGTCCACTGGCTTGTCTCTTATCTGAGATCAGCCCAACTCCTTCCCCCTCTCAGGCTGACACAGAGAACAGACTGTAGACCAACACACTTGCAGGCAGAAGCAGAGCAGAAGTGGAGAAGGGAACGATCAAAGCAAAGACAGAAAAAGTCAAAACTTTAGAAGTGGATGCAGCAAAATGTGCTCAGCTCCCAAACCTGTTTGCTACAGTGGCAGCAGTTGTGCAACAGCAGCAGCAGCAGCTGATGTGCAGCAGGTGCAAGACGTGAACATCGTGAGCTGAGTGAGAGAGAAAGAGAGGGACAGACTCCTCCTGTGGAGGCTGAGGGACAGACGGACAGAGTCACAGTGTAGGAGCTGCTGAAGACGACCACACACACATCAGAAACACAATAAGTGGTTAACACATCGACGAGCGTCCGACTGAACTGTCTCTAATTTCCTGGCGGTGGAACATCAAGTCCCCACAATCCCACTTTCTAACACATGTAGTAGCAGGTCTGTTCATGTTGTTCTCAAATGGTTTTTCATTGGGGGCCTGTTGCAAAATAAACTAAAAACTGGATGTTTAATCTGATTGTGTCTGATAAAACCACTTCAGGGTTTTTCCTGCTCTGCAAACTGCAGAGATCAGTCTTTGGTCCTGTAATGTGTCAGAACTATTTGGAGCCACATCACAGCAACAGGAAGAGGTGATGTTCATCCACCATGAACACTTCTGATCACAACAACAACCAGGTCTCAAAACTGTAAAATACGAACTTAACTCTGTTCTTTACCAGTTTTTACAGTCTCAGCATTTGAATTAGTAGAAACTAACCAGACAGAAGAAACTGATGTAGAAAATAAGACAATACAGAAAGTGAAAGAATAAAACAGATTTTAATGCTGTGGGTCAAATCAGCTCGGGCAATAAAATTTACTGAAGAGAAACGCGGAATAAGAAGCTCCTTCACACCTTGGGTCCACTATGACAAACATCAGCTGCCAGTCAATTATAAAGCATCGATTCAATATTGTGGAACTGGATTCTCACTTAGCTAAGAACTGAAGCAACATGACAAACTATGAACTAACTTATTCTAACTCTTAACATGTCAAATCTGATCCAAACAATCCTGCAGCTGTTACAGCAACAACATGTTGCATTTCAGATGTAACGTCTTATCTGGTTGGGTTGTTGATGGTAGCGTAGAGGCTGCTGGGATCAGTGGAGGCTCCAGCAGAAGAAGAGGAACCTTTCACAGTGCTGTAGGTCACTGCATCACCTTCATCATCATCATCAGCCTGAACCTGGAAGGAAACAGTCCAAGACAGAAATGATATTCACATAAACTTAAGACCCAGTGATCGACAGACTGACATCACAACAATCATCGCTGATATATAACAACTTTAACGATAAAACTGATTCTTTTCTTATTTCCTGAAGATTTTTGCTTCAGTCTTTAACACCAGTTGGAAAATAAAGCAGAGATCTTACCCGGGCTTTACTCTTGGTCTTCCTGGTGAAGCTGATGGAGGCGTAGGAAACTCCATCCTCAGGATCAGCCTGCACAGAGAAGACGACATGACGGCCGCTCAGCAGAATGTGGATTATTATTGATTCACTATTCTACCTGTTTAATGCTGTTTCATTCCAGTTGCATCCAGTTAAAACTCACCATGTTTTCATCCATCTGTGTTTTGTTCCCTGAAAACACAAAGAGAGGTCAGTTCAGTTTCCACAGTGAAAATCCTGGTTCATCAAAACTGGATTGTTTCTAAAAGTCTGAGCAGTGAAAGTTCTGACCTTTAGTTTTCTTCCATCTGATGAGCGCGACAACACTTACTGAGAGTGCTGCTAAAGCCACAGGGGCAATAATGAGCCACCACAGCCATCCTGGAAAGACAATATGGAAATGATGAATGTAGTCAGTGGTGATGTGATGATGTTTGTTAACGTGTTCATATACTGTCTCTATATCTCTAATATTTAACCAGAATATCAAAGGGCTGTCAGAACTGGTTTTCCTGCATGAGACTGAATAAGAGAAAATCTGCAGCCACAGTCGAGAGTCAGGGAAACAGATTCAGTCACTACCTGGTTGTTGTTCTGGATTGTTGTTGTTTGTTCCTGCTGTTGTGTTGATTTTCATTGTTGTTGTCAGTTTAGCTCTGATTGTTGTTGTTGTTGTTCCATCTTCACCTGAACAAACCAAAGACAAACTGCACAGTGAGAAAATCCTTCATGTTTATCATCGGCCAAAAACTCATCAAACAATGTTGTAATAGTGAAACTTCAGATCCATCAGATGAACAATGATTTGTCTTCATAAGTTAATTAGCTGTGACTAGGTTTGTAAAATCAGAATTACTGACTGTTGTGATGCTTTTACCTGTTGATGATGTTGTTTGTTTCATTGTTGTTGGTTTAGTTGTTGTTGTTGTTGTTGTTGTTGTTGTTGTTGTTGTTGTTGTTGTTGTTGTTGTGTCCTGACCTGAAAGAATCATCAACACAAGAAACTGTTCAGGTAGAAAACTCCTCATGTTTCCATCTGATGTAACTGAAGGTGAAAAATCATCTTCAAACTTCAAATCCATCAAATCAATCAAACTTTTAGGTGGTTTTAGTCTTAAACAGCTCATCATATTCTCACCTGTTTCCTCACCTGAGCTCTGACGTCTGAAGCTGAACTTCTGCACTTTTCCACTGACAATATTTGTCACTTCACACTCGAATAATTTAAACCTTGATGAGTAAATAAAGTGAGAATCCAGAAAAGTCACAGTGGCGTAGCAGTCAGTCTGTGATGTCTGGAAGTCTTTGTTATTTTGATCCACATCTTTATCCTGAAACAGCCACTTCACTGACTGATAACAATGATCATGTCTAAACACTTGGCAGCTGAACGTCACTTTATCATGGAGCTTCTGTTCAGTCACTGGTGAAGATGGAGATATTGTGAGAGAAAGACAACAAGAGGAAAATGAACTTCATCACTGGATCATAATTATTGTGATGTTTCAGTATTTTGTTCTAACAAGACAGTTTGAGCTGAAAACATTATGATGGAAATACTCACTGGTAACAACAGACAGATCAACCACAGAGTCTGGACCTTGTTGTCGTCCTGATGTGTCAAACTGTCTGCAGGTGTAACGACCAACATCCTCAACTTTGACCTTCTTTAGAACCAGAGAACAGTTCTCTGTAACACTCAGTCTGTCTGGTTTAGATTTGGTATTTTCTTTAATCTGTCCAAGTCTAACCAGCTCTACAGCTGCTGTGTTTCCTGATCCACTAAAGATCCAGGTCGTACCATCACATTTATACTGATCATTAATCAGATTTTTACAAGATAAAGTGACGTCATCTCCATCTCTGACAGTGAAGAATAAAAGATTTTGTCCAGTTGTTGCTGTTGAAAAAGTGACAAATATAAAAACTAAACAGAAATAATAACATGATTATATATGAGGGTCATTTGAGATACAATAGAAATGTAGAAATTTCTCCTCTGTGGTTCCCAGAGTTCATTCATCTCAGACCAAACGTAGCTGTTACCAAAGCAGCATCAGTCGTATTAAAGCAGTTTTGGAATGTTTCTTTATTGAACATGTGTTATATGTGTCCTTACCTGGAAACTGAAGCATCAGGATCAGAAATAAAGACATTTGGATCCATGTGGATTCAGCCATGGTGCTGCTCTGTCTCTTCTACTTTGTTCGTCTCTTGTTGTCGCGCTCTCAACTGACAAAGTCTGTGAAGTGGTTTCTGCCTAAAGATGGAAACAGCCTCTTCTTCCTGTGACCAGTGAGACGTCACTTCCTCAGACTGACTACAGTCATTTCTCTCTTTTCCTATCACATGTTGATTTTTTTAGAATAATCTTTCTTTATTTATTGTCTATATCAATAAAGTTCAAACATGTTAAGCTTTTTATTTCCTGCTCTATCTCTTATATCTACAGTGATTTAAAGTGAGGACAGCTCATGATCAGCAGCAGAATAGAGGAACTTGAATGTGTGATGAGTGTCAGTTCGGATAAGTGTTTGTGTTGATACTTCCTTTGTTCAGACAGAGTGTGTCTGTTCTATCAGTCTATTTGTGACATGTGACAACTTAGACCACAGGACAAGAAGAAGACGACTCCGGAAACTAATAGTGTGAAAACTGTTTTTAAATAAACGTGTTTGTGTCGAAGCTTCTTCATTTGTTCAGACAGAGTTGATCAGAAACCAGACAGGACTCATGGTGATGTTTGACAGCACATGAACAGACAGGTGAAGAGTCAAACTCCTCGTCCACCAGAATCTGACTCTTGATGTCCATGGTGCAACATGGTGATACTGGAGCAGCTGGGAAAGAACACAGAGGAGATGATATTTTACTGCTCTGAGACCTGTTGGATCCTGGTTGACGTCATTGTTTCTGAGAACTGAGGGGGACGTGTTGTGGTGAGAATGTGGCTGCAACAGCAGCACAGCTCTGTACGTTGCATGCGATGGCACAAGTGTGAGAAATGACCATATACTGTTTCCGTTCCCTGAATAGTGCAGATAAACAGACCACCGGCCCACAGCAGTTTGCTGCAGTCCCATCATCTGTCTACTCTCAAACCTGTTCACTGCTCCACAGTCCTGAAGTGGCTCTGATCCCTTTCCACAGCAACAACCTGTTTATTCACCTGCTCATCTCATTTGGGTCCTAGTCTTATTTCTGCTGCTGTCATGTTTCAGAAGGGGGAGGGGCTTAGAGGCTCTGATGCTTCATGCACACATGAGGAACTGGGTTAAACTGAGGTCGTAGTACAAACGTTAAGTTGTGTTTTTCTCCCACAGTGAATCGTTTCTTGATATAAACTTATATTATCAGTCAGCACAGTTTATTATCTCCTATATTCTTGTATAAACATGTGATTATATGTTGTTTAAACTTGTTTTGTTCTGTCTGTGGTTTGTTTTGTTTCCTGAAGAGACAAGAGTCAGATTAAATAAACTAAAATAAAAAGTGTTTTATCAGAGTTTGAGCTTCATGTGTGAACGTTCTCATGTTTAATTCTCTCCAGTTTAAGCAGAAAATCCTATAACGTTGTGTCCTGGAGGCTCAGAGCTACGATGCCTGCATGTCTCCACAGCCTCATCCTCCACTGAGCTTCACAGAAATACTGAGTGTCTCTGGACCCTGGATGCTGTGGGGCAGGGGTATCCAGCCCTGCTTGTTTTCCACCTATACCTGTCCTGCACACAGCTGATTACCTGGATCAGGTGTGTTCAGCCAATCAGAAACTGGAAGGGAGAGAAAACAAGCAGGGTTGTGGCTCTTGTGGACCAGAGCTGGCTACACCTGCTGTCACAGTGGCCATTTCCTCAAAACAGGACCAACAAGCTGCAGACAGTCAGACAGACCACCTATAGCTCCCTCTAGTGGTGAGCTGAGAGAAAAGAACCATCAGGCTGCTTAAAGGAGGTAGTGCTGCTGTTCCTCTTTAATCTCTGTGTTTTTCTTCTTGTGTATTTTGTTTCCTCATGTTACTGCAGGGTTTTCTCTGGCTTCCCCCCACAGTCCAAGACCATGCATGTCAGGTCGGTTGGTGACTCTAAGTTACTACTGTGGGAGCTTTGGAGGGACGAAGCGACACAAGACAAATATGAAGCGATGATATTCAGACTGAATGTTTCTACAGCAGCAGAAGTTTGTTAGAAGCTTCTTTATTTATTGTCTATATCAATAAAGTTCAAATATGTTAAGCTTTATATTTCCTGCTCTATCTCTTATATCTACAGTGATTTAAAGTGAGGACAGCTCATGATCAGCAGCAGAATAGAGGAACTTGAATGTGTGATGCTCCTTGAGCCTCCTCCAGCCACTGCCTCCACTCCTCCAGGGCCATTTTCACCATTTGCAGCTCTAAGTTTCCAGTGTCAGTTGTGTTCAATGACCTGGGTGTTGAGTATTTTGTTGTAACATTTTACTTTGTTGTTTTACTAACTGTTGGTTCTGTGACTCCTAAGACCACCCCTTTGTGAGAGGTGGCTCGTTGTAAAGCCTCTGCAACTGCTGGGTCCTTAGTGGCTGGTTCATTCTGTCACGGTGTGTGTGTGTGTGTGTGTGTAACAGTCAAACAGTCAAAGCAGGACCCAAGATTGCAGTGCTGTTGTACTGTATTGTATTTTAAAGATTGGAAATGATTAATGGGTTAAAGTCTCTTTCCTGAGAACAGGATGGTTCTGTTGTCAGTGGTAGAATCTGAGTTGAAGGTTTCCCTGGACAGAACCAGGAGAGGCTGGACCATGGGGGAAGAGTGGGTCAGGTAAGTCGCAGTGATTGCAAGAACCGATGGTCGAGGAAACCAACGGCACAGGGACACCAAGTGACTAACAACAGAAGCATCAGGGAATCAGGAGAACACCATGATCAAAGGAACACTTGGAAAATGGAGACGTGATTCAGGTTCAAGTATCCACAAGAACACTTAGAAACGGTTACGTATCGTAACCCGAGATTCTGCGAATGGGGCGCGTCCTCTGGGCTAATGATATGGGTCATATCCCCTCTCCATGACACCCCTCTAGTGGAGTGTGCACGGATGCTGACTGGAGGTTCCCTGCCCAACACGGAGTAAGCCTGTGCAATGGTCTCACATAGCCAGTGAGACAAAAGTGGAGAGGGAGGAGCCAAACGAACACTCCCTGTAGTGAACAAACGAGCGCTGTGAATGGCATAACTCTGCTGTGCATTCTACGTAACATGGCAGAGAAGATGCGAAGCAGCTTCCTCTGTGGATGCGTGCGGAGGGAGAGAGAAGCCCTCCAGCGTGATCACTCTAGATCTCTAGAACTAGTGATGCATTTAGGCATGTATGTAGGGTTATGACGCAGAACTGCTACACTGCGATCCTCCCTGATCTGAAGACACTCCTGGGATACTGATAGAGCCGACAGATCGCTGACCCTCTTTGCAGAGGCTACCGCCAGCAGAAGAGAGGTTTTTCCCGATAAAGAACGGAGAAGGACCTGCTGTAAGGGCTCGAACAGAGCCTCCGTGAGTGCGTGTAAAACCACAGCGAGGTCCCATTGCAGAGCCAGGGGACATGTGATGGGCCGTTGCTTACGGACTCCCCTCAGAAAAGGCTTTGTGAGTGGACGACTGAACACAGATCTGTCGCCGAACCCCTCATGGCATGAGGAAATAGCTGTAGTATATGTTTTAATGGTTCTAAATGCCAAATTTCTCTCCAGTAATAACTGGAGAAAAGACAGAATCATGGAGAGGGCATGCAACACAAGAAACACCGTTCTTGTTGCCAAACGCAGCCCATTTAGCCCCATACGATGCTGTAGTGGACCAGGTGCATGCCCCTTGTATGGTGGCTACGACACCGGAGGAAAACCCCAAAGAGATTGAAGACTCCATGGAGGGGGATAGATAGACTGTGGTCTAATAGGGAGCAGGTGTGTCTCGTTTATGCTGATCTCCTCCGTGGCACATGTGGGACACACAAACACAGGTAAGACACAAATAAAGAGAGAGGATAGAGAGCAGCCTCTGACTGCAGTGATCCAGTAGAGGGCAGTACCTGAGCATATTTCTAACAGAATATGTAGAACTGAAATAGTTTGGGACTAAAATGTGAAGATTTGGACCTGAATCAATCAACAACATGACAAAATACTCATATCCATTTTATTGCAGCTGAAAAAAAAGCTGTTATTTTGGTTTAATCACTAATTGAATTGTATTAACTAAAGCCAGAATATGATTTAAGATTCAGAGTGTTTCTATATTTTACATGACATTCATCCTTTTTTGAAGGAAATGATTTGAATTCTTCATTGACCACTGCCAAACTTAAATGACTGGTGCACATATCAGCTCAGAGCAGCTGGAAACTTTTAGGACATTTCACCTACAGGTGGCGCTACAGCAACATGATGAACCTGCCTGACAGTTTGACACTTTCCTTTAAACACTGAGCCACTAGTTAACCTACAGCACCCCCTGCTGGAAACAGAGTTTTACAACAGTCCATCCTGATCAGGATCATAAAACCCTTCAACAAAATACACAGTGACCTCATGACATGAGTTGGACTCATTTGGTTATGAGACAGAAACAGACTGTAGACCAACACACACACACACACACACAAGCAGTGAATAGAGTGGTGGCAGGACAGAGGTCTGGGCAGGTGAGGCCAGTAAAGCAGGAGACTGGATCTTAGTCAGACTGGTTTCAGTGCACAGGGTTAAACAGGTGAGCTGAGTTACTGACCAGGAACATGCAGGAGAAACAGAACTGAACCAGACTGGGTCCAGCTGCAGGCAGACAGGCTAATGGAGCTGAGGCAATCCAGTCAGGAGGATTACCATCAGGGGGCGCACAGGGAAGGGGATCCAGCAAACAAAAGGCTGTTCAGGTGGTGAAGAAGCTCAGGGTTATAGTGAGACACAAACTGACACTGAGAGCAAAGTTTCTATAGTGTGTGAACAGGAAATAACAAGGAGCAGGTGAAGGCAGTTACAGGGATAATGACCAAAGTCAAGCTGCTGGGGTTAGAGGACAGAGCAGAGAACAGGAATTGGCTTCAAAATAAAAGCATCAGGGTGGAAGTTGGCTCAGATCCTGAACACACACAAAGTGTTTAAATGAAAGTCAGAATCAGTTCCTCTGTTCACCACAGGTGAAAGAGTACAGAGATATTCTACTCCAGTAAAAATACTGTTACTTTGATGAAATTTTACTTTAGTACAAGTAAAATGATCGTTTTAAAACTCTACTGAGGTAAAAGTAAAAAGTATCCCTTTTAAAATTTACTCCAAGTAAAAGTTACTTAGTTACTTTGCAGTGCAGATAAAATAAGGCATGTTGACACGTGACATTTAGGAAACTACATTTTATTTATTTTACTGCTGTTTAACAAACATTTGAAATTAAAGTGCCATAAAAATAACATCCATCCATCCATCCATCTTCTATACCCGCTTTTCCTGTTCAGGGTCACGGGGATCCGCTGGAGCCTATCCCAGCTCTCTCTCGGGTGGAAGGCAGGGGTACACCCTAGACAGGTCACCAGTCTGTCGCAGGGCCACATATAGACACACAAAGACATGCATGTTTTTGGACTGTGGGAGGAAACCGGAGTACCCGGAGTAAACCCACGCAAGCACAGGGAGAACATGCAAACTCCACACAGAAAGGCCGGGATGCGAACCCACGACCTTCTTGCTGTGAGGCAACAGTGCTAACCACTCAGCCACCATGCTGCCCATAAAAATAACATGACATTTAAAATATATTGTGAATGCATGTCATGTATTTTTGTCCAACAAACTTCTTGTTTTCACCAAGACTAATATTGCAGTTGTGCAAATAAACAGTGACTGAAATAAAACCAAATTCTTGAAGCTCATCAGGTATCAGACTGTTCTACCTGAAAAATAACTAAAAAAGGTTAAATACCATCAGGTGAGCTTGTCAATCTTCTCATCTGCATTAGGGTCAATCTCGTCTTCAACGCGTTTTTACTCTTGTGTTACTATTGAATAGGCGTTATCAGTGTACATCAGTCCTATTTACATAGGTCAGTAGGTCCCTACTCACCTACCGGAACCTACTGGTAGGTTCAGAAGGTTGTTTTAATACTACAGATCTTCATTGTCGTCTTTACATAAGTTACGGCCTTAAGTTTAAACTAATCAGTTATATTTAGGCATTAAAACATGTTGGTTTGTTTTAGGCAATAAAACGAACAAAAACGAACAGCATTAGCATTAGCAATGTGACTTGGAATGTGACATGAGACGTCCTGGCCTCTGATCCTTCAGCTGAATCATCCAGTTAGAATCTTTTCTCATAAAATACATTGGTCATGCTGAAAAATAAAAACACTCAGTCACTGAAAATCTTCAAACCTTCTCATGGTTCTGTTGTTTTCTACTCAGGTCAAATATGATGAGATGCCATTTAACAGCAGTCGACTCATTTCTGTGCTGAGCTGATGTTGAAGCTGTGGATCAGTGGAGTCTCACAGAAACAGAAGGTTCTCCAACGTTTTCATACGTCACTGGACCTTCATCATCCTCATCATCACGTACCTGTGAGAAACAACACAACACACAGTCTCAGTTCAAACTGAGGTTGTAGTTTGTGCTGTTGTGTGTGTGTGTGTGTGTCTGTGTACAGTATATATATATTCATTCTGTGTGTTTTTCTCCCACAGTGAATCTTTTGTTGCCCTAACTTAATAACCACAGTCAGCACAGTGTATTATCTTCTTGTATCTTTTCTATATCCACAGTTAACAGTGAAGAACTAATATCACAAACAGTGGAACGTTCTAATTGGACCAACATGTGATTATTCAGTGTCTAAACTCACAGTGTTTTGTTCCTTCTGTGTTTTGTTTCCTGAAAAGACAACGAGACAAAAGAGTCGACTTCAGCTTCAACAGGAAAAACGCAGGTTTATCAAAACTTGTTGTTTCTAAAAGTTTCATGTGTGAATGTTCTCACCTTTAGTTCTGGTCCACATGTTGACTGTAACAACACACATTATGAGAGCTGATAGACCCACACACACAACGATGTTTCTCAATAAATGTGGAAAACCTGAAAATATTAAAAACACATCTGAACCTTTTTTATTAAAATATGCAAATGTCTGAAAGTAAATTCATCAGATTTTCACAAGATAAATTGACATTTTCTGTCCAACAATTTTATCCAGTTCTTGAAAAAATGACAAATATAACTATAAAATCGAAATAAGAATATGATCATATATGAGAAGAAATTTCTGGTCTTTGGTTTTATGTATAATCTCATACAAAGCGAAGCTGTTACCAAAGCAGCATCAGTAATAATAATGTAGTCAGTGGTGATGTGATGATGTTTGTTAACGTGTTCATATACTGTCTCTATATCTCTAATATTTAACCAGAATATCAAAGGGCTGTCAGAACTGGTTTTCCTGCATGAGACTGAATAAGAGAAAATCTGCAGCCACAGTCGAGAGTCAGGGAAACAGATTCAGTCACTACCTGGTTGTTGTTCTGGATTGTTGTTGTTTGTTCCTGCTGTTGTGTTGATTTTGATGGTTGTTGTCAGTTTAGCTCTGATTGTTGTTGTTGTTGTTCCATCTTCACCTGAACAAACCAAAGACAAACTGCACAGTGAGAAAATCCTTCATGTTTATCATCGGCCAAAAACTCATCAAACAATGTTGTAATAGTGAAACTTCAGATCCATCAGATGAACAATGATTTGTCTTCATAAGTTAATTAGCTGTGACTAGGTTTGTAAAATCAGAATTACTGACTGTTGTCAGGATCCTGCCGTGGACTTCCTTTGTGCGACTTTTATTTTGAAAGACTCTGCAGGATCCACTTTGTTTATTCGTTTAACCTTGTTTTGATTTTGATTGTTTACACCTGTGTCTCGTTTTCTCCTTTCGTTATATACCCCTCCTTTTCCCTTTGTTCCTCGCCAGGTAGTGGTGGGCAAGTGAAGTCTCATGAAGCACTGAGGCTTTCCTGACAATTGTGCCGAAAAAGATTCAAAGCTTTGAGACTTCAGTGACGGTGACATCTGGTGGACAACTGAAGCCATAGCAACCTCTAAAGAGCACGACTGAAGCACTGGCACTGTTTCAATCCCATGACAGCAATAAAGGTTCAGACCTCTTGAGATCAAAATGATCCCAAACTTTAGAACGTCGCTTATCTGTGGGACTCGCCATGAAACTTGCCAAAATACTCTCACTCTCACTTTCCAAATCCTGAAGCAGAATGATGCAGCTTATACAGCTGGTAGGCACCAAACCACTCAAATCTGTCAAACCTGTCAAGCTGTCATTGCCTCAGAATGCATTGAAACGCCATGAGCCAATGACACACACTGAAAGACTATGAGCCAATGAAAAGCTTTGAAACATTTTGAAGCAATGAAGCGCGAAGCGAAACAGTGATGATGTTCGAAGCTTCGAACGTCATCAGTCACGTGACACTGGTGTTTTGATACAAGCCTCGACACAGTGTTTCGAATCACTCCGCTTCAGGAAGAGTGACACAAGCTCCGAATCCTCGGTATCATTTGCCCATCACTATCGCCAGGTTGTTTTGTCCTAGTCGTTGTGGTTCTCCAGTCAGCATTAGCTATCCAGCCTTGTTCCAGCCCTACCATATTTTCTCCTGTTTGGATTTAGTTCTTTCGGACCTTCTGTTGTTATGTAGCCCTTTTCATGTGTCTTTTGAGTTTACCTGTCTGTGTGTTGTGTTGTCTTCCCAGTCTATGTCTGTATGTCGGGGTTGTATGTTCTGTCGACCTGATGCGTCCCCGTCTGTGTGCATGACCCAGGCCGTTCTGAGTGTGTGTGTGTTAGCATCCCCTGCTGTGTCCCCGAATGAGTGTGCGACCCAGGGTGGATGCCCCTCTTTCTGAGTTCCCTGTGTGAGTCTGTGTCCCCGAGAAAGTGAGTGACCAGACCGTATTCTGTGTTCCCCTGAGTTCGTGTGTCTCCTAGTTTTGTGTCCGAGTCCCAGGTTCCGTGTGTCGTCTTATCTGTTGTTAACCCTTTTGTTCTTCTTTCACCCAAGCCTTTGTTCCGGGATTTTTGATTTCTTTGAAATAAATCTTGCCTGCACAGTACCAGTTCTGTTGAGCGTTTTGGTCCTTTCAAACTAAAACCTTGCGGTTTTGACAGTTGTGATGCTTTTACCTGTTGATGATGAGGTTGTTTGTTTCATTATAGTTGGTTTAGTTGTTGTTGTGTCCTGACCTGAAAGAATCAACAACACAAGAAACTGTTCAGGTAGAAAACTCCTCATGTTTCCATCTGATGTAACTGAAGGTGAAAAATCATCTTCAAACTTCAAATCCATCAAATCAATCAAACTTTTAGGTGGTTTTAGTCTTAAACAGCTCATCATATTCTCACCTGTTTCCTCACCTGAGCTCTGACGTCTGAAGCTGAACTTCTGCACTTTTCCACTGACAGTATTTGTCACTTCACACTCGAATAATTTAAACCTTGATGAGTAAATAAAGTGAGAATCCAGAAAAGTCACAGTGGTGTAGCAGACAGTCTGTGATGTCTGGAAGTCTTTGTTATTTTGATCCACATCTTTATCCTGAAACAGCCACTTCACTGACTGATGACAATGAACATATATAAACACTTGGCAGCTGAACGTCACTTTATCATGGAGCTTCTGTTCAGTCACTGGTGAAGATGGAGATATTGTGAGAGAAAGACAACAAGAGGAAAATGAACTTCATCACTGGATCATAATTATTGTGATGTTTCAGTATTTTGTTCTAACAAGACAGTTTGAGCTGAAAACATTATGATGGAAATACTCACTGGTAACAACAGACAGAACAACCACAGAGTCTGGACCTTGTTGTCGTCCTGATGTGTCAAACTGTCCACAGGTGTAAAGACCAACATCCTCAACTGTGACCTTCTTTAGAACCAGAGAACAGTTCTCTGTAACACTCAGTCTGTCTGATTTAGATTTGGGAATCTGACCCTGTGTAATGATGTCAACTCTCCCTCCTTTATAATCGACGAGCCAATCAGTTTTCTGACATTTATCCTGATCACTTTTCACATGTTCACAAGACAAAGTGACGTCGTCTCCATCTCTGACGTCGATGTAGTTGAAGGAAACTTGTCCAGTTTCTGCTGGTTAGAAGTTGAGAGAGGAAAATAACAAACTAATCAGAACATGAGAAGATCATTTTAGATACAGCAGCAGTTTTTAAATGTGTCACTAACACAAACAACATGTTGATCTCAGCTTCACTAAATCAAGCTTAGTCAATAAAGCCCCACTGACAGAGTTGGAAGAATGCTCTGAAACTCTGACATGTGTCCTTACCTGGAAAGTCAATCAGCAGCATCACAAATAAAGACGTTATAATCCCTGTCAATTCAGCCATCGTTCTTCTCTCTCTCATTTGTCTCTTCTTCTCTCTCTCAACTGTCAGAGTCTCTGAGCTGCTGCTTCTTAAACATGAAGCATATGGACTTCACTCATTACTCACATGTCACTTCCTCACACCAACTTCTGCATTTTCCTAATTCCTTCTCTTCACCATAAGACTCAATATAGATTCAACTTTTAACTGAAAACTAAACAGATGGTTTGACTAAAATACAGTATCGTGCTACATCACCACTGACAGTAAACACACAGACTACTTGACTTTCTTTAGGTAGCATTAATGACAATAACAAATTAGCTTTTGAATTTTATCTCTTATACAGCAGACAGAACAACCTCAGAGTCTGGACCTTGTTCTCGTCCTGATGTGTCAAACTGTCTGCAGGTGTAACGACCAACATCCTCAACTTTGACCTTCTTTAGAACCAGAGAACAGTTCTCTGTAACACTCAGTCTGTCTGATTTAGATCTGGCTTCACTGTGAATCTGTCCAAGTCTAACCAGCTCTACAGCTGCTGTGTTTCCTGATCCACTAAAGATCCAGGTCGTACCATCACATTTATCCTGATCATTAATCAGATTTTCACAAGATAAAGTGACGTCATCTCCATCTCTGACAGTGAAGAATAAAAGATTTTGTCCAGTTGTTGCTGTTGAAAAAGTGACAAATATAAAAACTAAACAGAAATAATAACATGATTATATATGAGGGTCATTTGAGATACAATAGAAATGTAGAAATTTCTCCTCTGTGGTTCCCAGAGTTCATTCATCTCAGACCAAACGTAGCTGTTACCAAAGCATCATCAGTCGTATTAAAGCAGTTTTGGAATGTTTCTTTATTGAACATGTGTTATATGTGTCCTTACCTGGAAACTGAAGCATCAGGATCAGAAATAAAGACATTTGGATCCATGTGAATTCAGCCATGGTGCTGCTCTGTCTCTTCTACTTTGTTCATCTCTTG